>NC_072733.1:8521228-8598139 GCF_026930045.1 Uloborus diversus | reverse complement strand
ATCCTTCACTCGATACGTCCATGTTTTAATAAGGACACCGGAGTCCAAATAATGTTGGTCATGGCCTCATTGGGCTACATTCTATATTTTTGGATTATTAAAGCACAGGGAGAAATGGCAGTACACAGTTACATTTTCTTATTAAATTCGTCAACTACATAAATAAAGCTTTCCAGAACAATTAACAAAATTTTTGTAGTAATAAACTACAGTAAACTATGAAGAAACAATATTTACTGTTACATAATACCTGACAATTTCGACGAAAGTCTTCTGCAATAACTGTAGCTACACTTTAGCTTGTTGATAACAAAGCGGTTGTTGATAACGCTTTATCATCTGTTGGGCTTTACTGTGACGATGAAATTTGTATCTAACCAATTTTTGCTATCGTACATAGAAACATGGGGGCTTGGGGACCAATTAGTCAACATTGACTTATTTCGCGCCTACCTTTATATAGCACGTTTTAATAAATATATTTTTTGAGGGGTACGTATAGTTAATGATGCACAAAATGTGAATTAAAAAAAAAGTTGAGAACCACCACGCATTTTACGGTCAGTGCATTCTTAAATAAATTTGGTTTTTCAACGTCAATAGCAGCAATTAGATTCAAAATATCAATGCAGCATTTTAAAACATGATGCTTCCGCTCCAACAGTATTTATTTAACATACGTGGTATCAAAATATCAACTGAACCCTTTTTGTTCCGAAACATCGAATTTTAAAATAGTGTGCTTATTGCCCTTACTGAAACAAATGACTCTATTTTTCTCTCATTTGATTCAAACGAACACCAAGGGATGAACACAGTTACGCATTTTGACAATGATAAATTGATCATTCCGGAAAGGCATGTAAAGAAAATTACTACTTTTTCCATATTCTTACAGATTTATCATGGCCGTCTAAATAGTCTTTATACCTTCCATATTGTTACATTTGCCATAGTTTTCAATTCTATGGAAATTCTTGGCAAAGAAAATAAAATAATGTAATGTTAATTTTTTTAAATAAATTTATGCATACAATATTAATAGTGCTTTGAAAATATATATTCTACAAGTAAAGACGCTATGAATTATTATTATTTTTTAGACAGCCGATAACGTCATGACATTTTTTTGCAGTGATTCTGATTAAGATCAATTTGAGAAATAATTCACACATTTAGAAGGTTTCCAGTTAAATAGTTAAACACGATTTTGGTTTATAATAGAAAAGCAAAGAAAAACATAGTGACATATCATAAGCAAAATGTTTCTAAGCAAGCGAGTGCGTAAAATCTTTTGAAGCTTTGCACTGTATTACCTAGTTTTATTATTGCAAATGACGATATAAAACTCTATTGCTGCAAGGATTTCTTTTACGCTGTGGTTTCGTAAAAGAAAGACTTCTGTATGCAGAAAAAAAAATTATTTCCTCAAAATAGCACACATTTTTATCAAATGCAGTAACTTTTAATATCATTTTTGTTACAGAGGCTCTCACACACAGTCTACAATAACATCTATTTACTGTCGCATCTTTCACATTTAAGAACTATCATAAAAGGTAATTTTTTCCCTTTCTATTGTTAGTTTGCTACATTTTTGCATAATCACCATAAAGGTTATATAAATCTGAGTACAGTTCTTTTTTTAAAGTGGATAACTGTGAATACTCTAAGAAATGGTCTAAGAGTCAGTTTCTGATATTGATGAATGCATTAAAAATTGCATATAGAAAATGTCCTACAAAAAATATGTAAACGGAAAAAAACAGGTTATCTGTACGTGAGAGATATATTCCAAAAAAAAAAAAACTTTCGAAGACAATGATTTGAAAATAAACTAAGGATAATATTACTTATTTTTCCAGTATTCCTGGAGGAAACCAAACAACTTATTTGCCAGCAGTTCTTCTGCATTTGAGGTTCCGTCAATCTGGTCGGGCCATAATTGTGCTGAAGGAGAAGCAGATTTTACGCAATAGTAGTTTTAAGCGATGTAGTATCAAATAATACAACATATGAAAGCAATTTATAATGTGATGTTTACTGGCTAGTTTTTGTTGTCTAAATTCATAAGACTTACTTAAAGTTCTAGAATTTATTTCTTAATTATGAAATTTTAATCATGTGTTGGTAGTGTTTGGTTGGTTGGCTGCCTGGCTGGGTCGGTTGGCTGGTTGGTTGACAGATTGGTTCTTTGGCTGGCTTGCTGGTTAGTTGGTGGGTTCGCTGGCAGGCTGGTTGGTTGGTTGGTTGGTTGGTTGATTGTTTGGTTGGTTGGTTTGTTGGTTGTTTGGTGAGTAGCTGGTTGGTCGGTTGGTGGGTGGGTGGTTAGGTTGGCTGGTTGGTTGGCTGTCTTGCAGGTTAGTTGGTTGGTTGGCTGGCTGGCTGGTAAAAACGATATTCATCATATCGTTTTTACTCTACTACCCACCAGTTATGTTAAATGAATAGCTAGTACGGTTTACTCAAACTTCTTGAGGGCGTGCGACATGTGCTAGAAAAGTAGTAATCATGTGCCAAAAAATTGTGATCCAAAAAACAAGAACAGTTGTTGTTCTCTCTCGGATCAAACCTTAAAGTTACGTTTTGGCAGAATAAAGAGTGTGGGAAAAGCTGATGCTTTACAAGGAGAATGAGCATGAATTACAAAAATGACAGATAAACTAAAAAGCTAACAACTATTTAAACAATTGATTTATCAGTTGGAAAACTGTTAACCTTGAGGGAAATCGGTAGCAGAGGCGATATTCTCCAAGTTACTAATGTCGCTGCGGTTGAAGTGTGTATCATTAGTAACTGGGAAGAATGGGGCGTAATTCAGCGTTAACATGTTGAAAAAAAAATATTGAGAAAAAAGATTCAAGCACGTTACGAATAAAAATCAATCTTTTTTTTTTTTTTTTTTTTAACAAAAGACATGCTGTGGGGGGAAAAATGATTGTTTATAAAACTCTGAAAAAAACTTTTTGCCATCACATTTTTATACATTTAGTAGAAGTAAATCTTTTACGCGAAATTAATTTATGATCATTTCTTGCATTAAAAATTGGTTTTCAGAAATATTTACTGCATATTCTTAGCTAATATCCGTCGTTTCAATTTAAGATTAAAGATTTTCAAGCACTTTTTGTTTCGCATCCAGACTCAGTGTAAACCTGCTCTTTTATTTACAAAAATCGAAAGGAACACATTTCCTAACTTTTATCGATCCATTGAAAGCGTTGAAGAGCAACTGATCAATACAAGAAACACAATAGTTTACTTTAAACTAAAAAGACTTGGTTTGTTCACGTGATCGGAGAAGGTAACACTTTATTGAGCTCCGAAATTTCTCGAAATCTACTTGTATGTGTGAAAAGTTACTCTCCGTGAAACAGAAGGCATTGGGACAATTTATGACTGCCTGTATTGTTAGTAAAGGTCGAAATTTCTGTGCATAATTATTTTATTACGACACAAATTGATTTCCTGTTAGATTGATTAGTATTCCGAGCAAGTTGTCTAAATAATATTATTGGACGAAATAATGATACTGATTAAAAAATACGGTTTTGGCATTTTGAAATCTCATATTCAGATCACTAACTTTGAAGTAAATTTATGAACTTTTCATATTAAAGAAAAAATAGATATATTGAAAACAGGAACGAAACAAATTTCCGACAATCAAATGTAGCTATACACACGAACATTTAAAAAACATTTAGTGTCAAGTTTTTTTTTCCAGTGAGACTGCCTATGGAGCACCGATTTTCGCAGACTTAGTGCGATTTTCAATCCTCCCGAAAAACATTCGGTTCTTCATTTTCTTTTGTTAGGGCACTAATTTAAATGACACAGGCAAAATTGACGCCAACATTCCCACCAGATGGAGCCACATTGGCTCTCGCGTTGCGAAGTTATACTAAGATAATTAAGAAGAGTGTATTAATACACTATTAAACGGTTAATTGTTTTAAAATAATTTACGAAATTAAACAGTGACAATTTTATCTATTTGGTAGTCACTTTATGTATTGAATATGTTCCATTTTGTTTCCCTCAATCTGTTATACTTCAATTTCTGTATCTGATTATCTTCTTGTGTAAATACTCTGTTGGATTAAATTTACTATAGCATTTTGATTATAAAGTTGGTGCAATTCTTGTGCAACAAAGCACTTTATTTCGGGGTCACATTTTTTCGTTTAATGCAGAAAGGGCTAAGTACCGGAGCTATGCCCTTTCTGCACTAAACGCGAAGGAAGAAATAGCGCAATGGCAAGACCATAGAAAAACTAAGATTTTTTGGCGTAATGAAGTAAAAACGAATAACTCCTTTGATCTTACATAATTTCAGTAATGGTAGGTGCGTCAGGTTGGGGGGGGGGGGGGGGTCAGGGGGCGGGAGAGATTCAAAATCACTTAATCCGAATGAAATTTGCTAATTTCTTAGGGGTTTTTATTAACATCACTCTAGGAACTGGGAAAAAAACTATGCTTTCAATGAGATGTACGCTGGTCAAAATAAGAACAACACTGCAGGAGACTTTTTCTAGAAATAACACTGAAGAAATTTAACAAAATTGCTGATGACTTTCCTCTGAGAGGACATTGCGACCGGAATCTTGGGACAGTAAAGCAAATGTTCAACAGATATGACAGGTTATAACCATGTGAAATCCAATCTCTTATCAGTGACACCCTGAAATTACATCAAGATTCAGCGTCAAATCTGTTGAAAACAATGGAATCTGTAACTGCTTAAACAGGTGCCCTTCATTTTTTAAGAGAACTTACCCCAAAATTGAGATTTTGGAAAAAGATTCTACTGGGCAACAAATGTTTTCAAATATCAACATTCATGATGCTTAAATATTCGATAGAACATCAAATGAACAGGCTAACTATTTTATAGACGGTTTTCAAGAGAATATTGCAAAGTAACGCTTGTCAACTGAACTACCTTTGGGAATATTGAGTATAAAGGGAACATTTTCATATTGTTGAAAGAAATAATAAATATCAAGATGATTATTCAGTGCAATTTTGAACATAGTCATACTGATATGTACATCGAACTGGGTACACCAAACTAGATAAGAGAAGGATAGAAAAAAAAAATTCCACGTAGGATGTATTTGATGAATATGAATATGAATATATTTTTATACGCATGTACAACTTTTGCTTTTTATCTCAGTTTGTTAGTTTTTGTATTTCTTTTTTATTTTTTTACGACTTGATTATTTCACTAAAACAAGACGAGAGAAAGAGGAAAATACACGATCCTTAAGATAGCGAAGTCCGTATTCATAAACTCATTAATTATTTTTGTCACTTTGTATTATTATTTTTTATTATCATAAATCAGTTTGAAACAAATCTTTTTCAATTGATTCACATTGTCATCACCGTAAACTAGTCTTTCTGTATATTTATTGCAGAAAGGGCATACGTCCAAATTAAAAAAATTCTTTAATTAATTTCAGTGACGAAATGAAACGTAATTTAAAGTGAGGTAATGATCCTACTTGTGGCTAGATTAGTCATAAAATTTTTCGTATATATATATATATATATATATATATATATGTAGCTGAGAAGGAACTCAAATACATTCAATACATTTTCATAAGCCATTTCATATTGAAATACTTCGAACAACCATTGAAAATAACATTAAATAAAAGATCCAACAAAAATTTTACTTTGAAAATTAATCGAAGGTTTTTTCCCTTTTTTTTAACTATCCTTAGTTTTGAACATTAGTGAACTCTTAAAAAACTTAAGGGAGTATGTTATGAATAATTAATACGTATTTAAACAAAAAAAAAAAAAAAATTCATAATATTATGGCTCTCTATGTACTTACATAATAACCTCCATTTATATACAAATTGAAACCTTTAACCAAAATTAACCCATTAAAAAAACTGAGTTTAGATTAAACCAACAAAAATCTATAGAAGTCGACTTCAAATGAAAACAGGTGGAATTGTCTGTAGATCCTACAACAAGTGGGGGTTACTTCAACACTATATCAATCAAGCCCTACTTCGAATTCATCATCATTGTTGAGAGCAAATTTCGGACGTTGATGACAAGGCACCATTTTGAGGTACTTTTGTGCAGTGAAATTTCGTATTCAACTTACTGAGTGCTGTTGTTTTTGTAAAATTTACTTTATTACCAATACTGTGTATAAATTAACTACATACCTTTGTGCATAAAATGCAAAATAATAAATAACAACGTCAAACAATATTAATTTCAGATTACTGCATTTCAACTGATTGAGTGATGTTGTTTCTGTAAAATTTACTTTTAATACCAATACTTTGTGAAACATTTCATTTTAAGTTGTCAATATACCTTTGAGCATTAAAAATGTAAAATAAGAAATAACAATGCCAAGTTACAGAAATTGCAGTTTGCTGCAGTTTGTGCTATTTGATGTTGTTATTTCTTTTGATTGGTTCTACGTTTACATAAATTTCGAAAACTTTCTTTTAAAATTTTTATGACATGTGATGCCTGAAAGGAGTTGTTTGATTAATCAATCACACAAGTTTATTTTCAACTTATAGTAAATATAAACTTGTTATTGGAAAAGAAAACACTTTAAGTTATTGTGATTATGGAAGAGCATGCTTTATGAAATCAAATATAGGAAAATACATTACACTATATAAAATTTTAAATCCAATTTATTTTATGCTAATGTTTTCCTAACATTTTACTATTTTTACCAATATTTTCAATAAAAAATGTAGTCAAATACCACATAAATTTCGCAAACCTCGTTTCAAAATGCTGACGCGAGGTATTTTTAAGTAATGTGATGCTTGAAAGGATTTGCTTGATAAATCAATCACAAAAATTTCTTTCCTAATAATGAAGCGAAAGTAGGATCTTCTTGTGGTTTATATTTTAAAAATTCAATGGTACATAGAAGTCTTCCATATTCGTTGAAACCTACTTTCCCCGGGAGGATGACAAAAATAGGTCTCGCAAAAGTGCAGTTCAAAACATAAAAGTTTCTTTTTTTAAATGAAAGTGATGATTCGGCACTTTCTTTGGCATTCAGGAGTTTGGAATTTGAGATTGGCTGGGTAGGAAAAGTGACATTTCAGTCATTCACTCTATTGGATGTGTTATTCCTTCTGCCTTTATTTTGCAGAAATTCGATGATCACTAGGGTTTTCATTTAGTCAAACTTCGATTTATATTTTCTGAATTTTGCAATAATAATAACAATACTTTTCCGACTTTCAAGACTTCACCATTTGCTTTAGTTCCCATATAAATTGAAAAAAAAAACGAACTTTTCATTGGGATATAGCCAGGTGCGTCATTTAGGCAAAAAAAGGGGAAGGGGGTCAATTGACCCCCCAAAATTCAAAAGTTATTATGTAATCATGCATTTTGCGTGTGCAGTCGAACCCGCTTAATGGAATAGCCATTTTGCCACGAAAAAATATTATAATAAGCGGGATATTCCATTAACCGGGATTAAAATAACACATTACATTGAATTGGCACATTGAAAATCTATTATATTATGCGGGATATTCTTTTAACCGATATTCTAATAAGCGGGCTCGACTGTATTTATTTTGATTCTCTTTTTATTAAAAAAATGCATTATGTGTATAACCCTTTGCCCCTTGGAAAACTTTGCATATTTAGCACTTTGTTTTTAGAACTTTTGATCCAAAAATGTTATATATATAAAGCTGATGGTGAGGTAGAAAGGGTTGTTGAAACCTACTTTAACAGGAATTTCAACTTTTTAGTATTATCTGAAAAGTTATTTTTTTAAACATATTAAGTCGAACCTTATCGTTTAAATATCAGTTAAAAATATCCTGTTTAACGTAACCAATTTTTAATGCACGAAACCGTAAAAAAAAATAAGAAAGAAAGAAATTTGCAGAAATGTGTAATGAAACGTTAAAATAAATAAATAAATAAATAACATAAGCAAACTATAACTTGCAGAATTTGCAAACACTGGCAGATACATGTCTTTATGAAAAAAAAAAAAAAAAAAAAAAAAAACATTTCTCTATTGCACAAAAAAAAAAAAAAAAAAAAAAATGTGGGTGACTAAATTCGACTAAAAAGCTTCAATATCAAACAATAGCTGATAAATCGGATGTTTTATTATCCCAAAGTTGACATCTTTTGCATTAAAAAGGTAGCTCCTTGTAACCGAGAAATTAGTATATGCATTTTTTGGCAAACTTGTGCCTTTTATCTGTCATTTAATTTTCTTTTACAAAGTCATTTTTTTTCTCTTGTTATTTTTCCAGTTTACGGGACACCGTATTTTAAAGGAATCATGTTTAAAGGAAGAATTTTTGATGTGGTGGCTTTTCTCTTACTTTTCCCACCTTTCTTTAAGAATATTACCCGGAACAACAATGAAAAAGCAAATGTATCACAGTGTAGAAGTTAATTGAACAGACAAAGTGGGTCCTGAAAATATTACTGAAAGCTCCGTATATCTATTATACTTGTTAAAAATACAGCAAAAGCTGAATTTATTGAGTTACGCCGCTTGTCCATTAATCTATGCACAGCTTTTAAATTGAAATTCAGTACTTCATAACATTGAAAAAAGCAAACTGAAAAACTTGCAAGAACGTAAATGCATCCATTGTATCATTTTATGACAATGCATAACATTTATGTAATATAATCGATTGAAAATATCGACTTGAATTTCGGAAACTCTTCTTTCGCCAAATAATGTTTTAAATCTTTATTTTTAGACAAGTAATGAAATCTTCGTTGCAACATTTTCTTTCAACAGTTTTGACTAAATTTAGTGGGATGTATGAATGCATGAGGTATATTTTTAGGTTTAAAATATACATCTTGAGGTAACAACAAAGTAAAAATCAGTTCTATAATTTATCGTATATTTGCGTAAAAACTGAGCACAATGTTTTCGTAAAGGCAAAGCTAACAACTAAGTATTTTCATAAAAATAACATAGACCTAACGTTTTAAAATCAAAAATATCAACCTTGTGTGTTTAATTTATATCAAACTTATTATCTCGTATTCAACAATATGGATATAAAAATTTTTCCTGAGAACAAATGGTGTCTGCAAAATGTTTTATGCAATCAAACAATAAATATATCAACTTCAAAATCTTTATTTGTAATGAAAACTTGAAAAATGTTTGACGAAGCTGTCTTATGAGAATTAGAACGAGACACTTTGAATTAAGCAAACATTCCCCAGTTTACGAACGAATATCGTTCTTTGAAACTTCATGTTAGGTAAATAACTAAATTAAATTAAAACTGCGTTGAATAATTTATCTGTTATAGTTAAACACTAATCCGATTATAAAGTGACTCTTCTCTAATTAATGCTCGTGAAATGAATGAAAGTAAAAATTTATTACGTGACAAATTTAATGATAGAAGTACGTTATTTCCCCTGCAAATTTTGGCGCTGTGAGGCATCATTTCATGTCATGCATAAAATGAAGTATCTGGTGCAAGTTCTGGCTACAGACAAAATGTTACGTTCAAGTGACAAATGAAACTATCCAAATCGGAAAGCAAAGTTTCGTGATTGTTGTCTTGCGTTTAAACGATGTTGTTTAAAACTTCAAGTAGAACCAAGTTCATTTATGCAACTGGAGTCGATTTGAACTTTACTTTGATGCAAACTTAAAAAGCAGATAGTTTCGTACCTGTGTGTATAAATAATTCAGAAAGATTTTCTCAGAAGTAGAGGGTGTATATATTGTTTTGCACTGATAAAGAACATTTATTTAAAAAAAAATCAGATTCATGCATTTTTTTTCCATGCTTACCTTATCAAGTTTTTTCCCCATTAGTTCAACGCAGGTAGGTGGCGCTAGCATCAAAAACTGAAAATGACGTCTAAGAAAGGAAAAAGTCACAGGGTACAGTCTGAAGGGTATTGAAGGTCAACCCCCATGCTCTTTTGCTTTTGCATATTACAAGCTCGAATTTGAGTTTATATCCATACAGATTATGTTTTATAACCATATCATCAAACCCCAGAAGGAAATTTCTGGCTACGCCAGCGCCTAGCACAAAGTCTAAAACCGTCGAAATCTTCTCAAGACTAGGAAAGACACACACGTGGAATTGAAAGAAAAAAAACTTTTTGATAAGGATTTAAAAAACAATTATGCTTGAACTTAACAAGTATTTTTATATGAATTTTCTTTAGCAATGTAAAACTTTATAAACACATTAAATATTATCCTCACATATGAAACAACCCGTCTATATTTTTACAATGCTTACTTTAAGTTTCTAAATTTGTTTTTTTCTTTCTTTTTTTTTCTAGTGTTCCATTTTTAATTTGAAAAAATATCGCATAAAAATGAAGATTTTTTTTCTTGTAAAAGAAGGGTTTACCTCCCCTATTAAGAATCGTAAAGCAAAACGTCTCCAAAATAAATTACTTTTACAAAAACTTGTAAAAAACGAATGTAGACTTATGAGGGGAGCATGTCTGCTCGTCTGTTTACGTTATCCACCCCCCCCCCCTCCCAAGCCGTCAGTGCCTGCTTTTTTTTTTTTTTTTTTTTGATCCAAGCAACTTTTGATCAATTTGGGAGTTCGATGACATTTTAACGTTAGGCTCAACGCAAAATGATAAATTTTAAACAATGTTGATAACAAGAGTGGATTTGCTCTCCACATATTTAATCAAGAAGAATTTTTGATTTAGAAAAACTTCAAGAAAGGAGTTTTAACTTTATTTTAATGCTGTTTTCTTATTCTTCAAATGCAATATGCTGTATATACAGAGAATAGAAAAACCTTCAAAAACATCGAAGGTAGAAATAGTTAATTAGCTGGAGAAAACCCAGCCAGTTTTATATTTGCTACTTTTTCCCTAGTGAAACAGAGAAAATGAATGAAAAAAAAAGTCAGAAAAGGGAACTTCAAAATTGTAACAGTAAATAGTCAAACTTTTACTTAATGAAAATAATTACCACGGTCTCCAATTTACGAACAATAAAATTTTTATATTTAATTTTATTTATGCAAAATGAAAGGCACAAGCAATTTGAGAATTGTGCCAAGCTATTTTTGGGCAGCAGTTCTTTTGATTTCTTTCTAGTTTCATATTTTACCAGGTGGGGGAACGGGGGGGGGGGGATGCGTGATTTATTTTCCTTATTGGCACATAAAATAACTAAGGCCACAACAAAAGCCTTTGCAAAGCAGTGTTTTTCCCACTCGATTCGCTATTTCGAGCCTTTAAATTATGTACGCTTTTACTAAGGCTGACCTATGAAAGTCATAAACTTTCAAATCTAAACCACTTCAACTGGTGTATGGGTACATTTTTTATCAATGGCTGGTATCAAATCATTGATTGTATCTAGTTTTGTGGTTTTGTGTACTAAACATTTTGCTTGAAGTGCATCCGCGAAAAATTCAAGTACCGATTGAAATTGTTAAGAAGATTTAGATTCCATGTATCACCGTTAAAGCTTTAGCATGAACCACAAATGCCGATAATTTTAACAATTTCGTTTAATTGCTGTATCGTAAAATGTTTTACCTAATTTTGATCATGGAAACTTTTCTGTACCGAATTAGTTGTTAGTGTTAGAGTCATTCAAAGAGTGCAGACATTTATTGGGACACTATGCAGTTTCAGATAAATCCTTCATTGCTATCATGGGGCAATTTTATTTTGATTTTAATCTCGCGTTGAGGCATATTTTTTCATACCGCGATCCTCAACTGCGTGTAGTACGCTTTCGAAGATGCCATGATAATTCTGATAGGAAGTATTAAACTACAGCGACTTGAAACTCATATTAAAAAAATGATTACTAATTATAAATGTAGAAATATATTATTTAGTTATAAAATCAAGATTTAAGGACACATTTTTAGTTAAATTCGTAACATAATTTGTTCGTAATAATGTAGTTATATTTAGTTAAGTTCGTATACATTTATTTAAGTTCGTTATCTTCAAAATACATTACTATTTATATAGTTGTTTAATTTCAGGCTGCAGTAAAATTTAATTGAGGTGATAAACTTGATTCGCAATTGCTATTAAAATCATTTTATAAATTGAAAGTTTTTATTGTTCATCTTGCTAGTGTTTACACGTATAATTTTGTCTTACACATGAATTTTAGCCATTTAACCGATGCACAATTGCACAAGACTGCCAAAAGTATATTTGTTTTCTGTTGCTTGGTTCTTCATTTTGGATTTTGGCTGCGAGAAAATAAATTATTCTTGCTAAAAACCTAGATCTGAAGTGTCGCTTTTGAATTCGCTGTTATTCTTCAAATCTTTGAAACTTTTCATTCCGGAGATAAAAAACGTAATAAATGCGAGCAGAGCGAAGTATTTTGATGACACTTGTGACAGATGGATGGATTCAGATGTCTTCAACCTTCCTTCACGAACGCGAGCTGTCTAAAGGTTAGGAAAGAAAGATGCAAAAACATTATTATTCTACATTTTGTATATATGGCAATGATTTTCGGTCTATACTTTTCCACGGAAACCATTTTAAACAAAGAGGTTAGAGTAGAATTTATAGTTATAGTGCTAGTTATCATATTAATAATTTTTTTTCATATATGGATATCTTTTCTATCTTTTTATGTGCTAAATTGGTCTTGCTAACTTGGCGTTTGTTCCATAAATTTTACTCAAAATTACTTTACCTTTTTGAATTATTACCTGCATACCAGGGCTGTGGAGTCGGAGTCGGAGTCAGACTGATTTGAGGTTAAAGGAGTCGGAGTCGTTCTTAAACATGCCGACTCCGACTCTGTTTTTTTTTATTTCTTTAATTTTCCCTGACTCTCATTGCATTTTTTTTAAAACTACCTATTAATTTGATTATATGCTACTAATAAGAAAATGCTTGTCATTGTGGCAACCAGCTGGATTGTTGTTTATCGAACTTTCTGTAACAGCTACCTAAACCTTCTACTAGTTTGCTTATTTTTAAACTTTATTTAAGTGATAGCAACTGTCAGCAAAAAGTTTTGTTGCCTAATTTTTCCTAAAAGTAATCACTTTCAATATATATATATATATACTAGCTGACCCAGCCACGCGTTGCTGTGGCAAAGAAGTTGGATTAAAATAAACTTGAACTCATTATTTTGATAGAATCAAATAAATATTTTTAATAGAGCTTAAAATAGTATAGCCGATTTTATAACATATGAGATTGATAATGGGCGTTATTCAATTTAAAAACGATTCCTAAATGTTCATGGAAAATTATGGGCAGCTGATGTGGCTAATTTCTGCCAGTATCATGTCAAACCAAAACCCGGAAAGTTTTCCGATAAAAGTTAATAACCTTCCTGAAATCATCTCAGAAGCCTCTTGAAAAATTCGAAGATCTTCCCGTTTGAAGTTAGTCGTGTTTCTGGAACTTTAGTGTAAACTTAGGAAGGGATACAAAAAAAAAAAAATAAGCCTAGCACCTTTCTGATTTATTAAGGAACTTCTATAAGCAGTAATGCAAACATAGCCAAAGCTTAGCCAGAACTGCAAGCAATTATCGAAAATTTTTACTCAGTAACGTTTCGGATTTTTTTTTTTTTTTTTTTTTTTTTTTTTACCGTGCAGGCTGAAGAAAGTACTTATTGAATTCAATAAGTACTAACTAAATTTTCTATGGAAAAAGCACTATACTTACGCTTAGTAAATTTTGTAAGTATAACTTCCGCAAAAAAAAAAAAAAAAATAACTTGAAAGTGATAGTAAATATCGAAACTGATTGTAAAATAACCGAATGTAGAAACTAAGCGTAAACCACCATACACTTTTAGATTCTACACTACAGTTTATTCACATTAGCTTTCTCTATAGTTTGTAATCAATAACTTCTTTACAAAATACACTAACTAAATTAAAAATGTATAAAAATTAAATTTTTTCAATGAAGTAGATAACATTGACTTCGAACTATTGTTTCTATTATTTGAAAACTGAAAACTGTCTAAGCACTAAGTTGTGCACAATGTTCTTGATCAACCAGTCTTTTGCTAATACGAAAAGTATGATAACTTTCCACGTGTGAGTAGGCAATATTTCGTTGCCCATAAGAGAAATATTTGTTTCAAGAACAAACCGAAAGAAGACATTTTTTGTTCTTTAAATCTATTTATGGTCTTTGCAAAAGCTAAACGAATCAAAAACTGAAGCCTTTCAAATGTGTTTGAAAATTATGACGCTAATAATGGATTACGTGGCAACACAAACATTTCTCCTTTAAACTTTTCCGACAAATATTGTTGACTTTTAATGCAGAAACGTGTACCGTTGCGTAATTTAGGTGGGTTTAAATCGCGAAAAAGAATAAATAGTTGAGCCAATTTTCAACCGGAAATCGTGTAGACGCATTCCTGGTGTATCCAGGGAATTTAAAAATTCATTTGGAGTGTTTACTGCTTTGTTTTCATCGACAACTTGTTCAGCATCAATGGAGAGCTTTTTTTTTAAAGCCGTCAGTAATGGCTCATTATTCGCAATAATTGTAGCTAAGACAGAGTCATTGCTCTGTTGTTATACGTTGCAAATCAGTGTTAACTAAGTCGGTAGCCCAACTATCAAGTGACGGCATATCATAATAACTAAGTGGCAAATTTGAAATTGAAACGCAAAAACCTTCAGTTAAAACTAAAGCTTCATATTCATCTCTGGTGTAAAATCTGGATTTGGACATTTGTGTGTTTGTTAAACTTTATGAAATACGTCTTCAAACGTGAAAGTAATATAGTTTCTCCTTAAAAAATAATGATTGTGTTGGATAGTATGTCGTCAAAATTGTTTTAAACAGTTGACGAATACTGTTTCTCCTTATGTCAAACCTGCATTAGAAAGTGTCAACTCCCAATGACTTTGTGCTACCAATAAATACAACTTGCGACATGCATCAGGATATGTATTTGACAGTCGACAATTGACGATCCACAAATATTCCTGTCTGTTCGGGAATGTTTACCGAAAACAAAACTGCTACAAAACCAGCGCGATTACAGAGGCAATTATGATTTTTAAAAAATTAAATTTATCTGGAAATAGACTCTCAATTAGTTCACTTTTCGTCTCAACGGCAGTGCAGAAATTGTCTGGTTATTTGTTGTACTGTATATTTTGATACAGTTCAATTTCGCCGTTTCCAATACTCAGCAATTGCTTAGAAAATACTTATGCGATTAGATTATTTTGCGTTTATACTCGCATGTTCATGGCCAATCGCATTATCTCGTCATTACGCTATAAAAAACGTTTTTTTTAAACATGCGTTGATTTCATCGGAATAACTGGTAATGTCTGCCGGAAGTCCCCAGACAGTATTCAGACAATTTCGCCTAAAAGTTTATCGTTGCCATTCAAATCTTGCATAATCCTATGATGTGCTTCGAATGAATGCTTTTACTCATGAGACATAGTACACTCATCCCAAATTATAATTTCACTCTCTTGCAACACTACAGCCATACCACGTCTTTTTTTTCTTTATTATACACATTGTGTTTTCTTTGTTATGAATATCTAATAGGCAACTTTAAAGCTGAATGTGCTGTTCGTGTACGATCTAAAAAAAGTAGCAGCAATGCCTGACGATGCAATTGTCACTGCAATTTTCTGTTGCGAATGTATCTTTGCAAGAATTAATGATATTAAAAATTTCCTGGGGAACAAAATTAAGAAAATAATTGTTTTCCGCTTAAATTCATTAACTTTCCTGAAATAAACCTGGAATATTTTTGAAGAATTCAGTAGTCTTCTTGGTTAAAAAGGCAGTTATGATTCTGGCACCTGCAGAGAAGCCTAACGCAGGATTAATATAATAGCCTGGAACCTTCCTGCTTTTCTAAGAAAGCTCTCAAAGCATTAATACACGCATTGCCAACGCGAAGACAGACTCTCAAGCAAGTAGCTCGAATGTAGTTCCTCTGCAACTCTTGCAAAGCTTCGTGATCCAGATAACTTTTCGCACTCATTGGGTGTTGAGTCAATCTGGACAAACCGCAATCACTCCGAAACCGATACACCTATTAAATACGTTTAGTTAATCTTGATACTGGTGGAGAAAAATACTTTTCACAACGGTGTGAAATCTGCAATTTGTAGCAATTCAAGGAAACGGTTTGAAAAATATAGTTGATTTTCTCAGGAAGTAAATAATAACCTGTAATATCCCGAAACGTTATATGGAAATTCTAAGCAACATCTCTGAACTTTTTTTATCATGGTGTTTTTAGCAGTAAGTCATACGATGTTAGAGTTATATCGATTAATTAACTTACACCGCCATCTATTAAGAATTTTTAGAACTAAACAATTAATTCACACTATTATTGCATAATTAACATGAAATTTGCAGTAAAAAATTATAAAAACTATCCTATCTTTTAAGTTGGACCAAATGACACATTGATACGAAATTTGACAAAAATAGGTTGAGTAGTTTCGGAGTTTACCCCGAACAAACATCGTGACACGAGATTTTTATATATATACTAGCTGACCCAGCCACGCGTTGCTGTGGCAAAGAAGTTGGATTAAAATAAACTTTTACTCAATATTTTGATAGAATCAAATAAATTTTTAATAGAGTTTAAAATAGTATAGCCGATTTTAAAACATAAGAGATTGATAATCGGCGTGATTCAATGTAAAAACGATTAATAAATGTTCCTGGAAAATTATGAGCAGCTGATGTAGCCAATTTCTGCCAGTAACATGTCATGCCAAAACCCGGAAAGTTTTCCGATAAAAGTTAATAACCTTCCTGAAATTATCTCGGAAGCCTTTTGAAAAATTCGAAGATCTTCCTATTCGAAGCTAGTCGTGTTTCTGGAACTTTAGTGTAAACTTAGGAAGGGATAAAAAAAAAAAGCTTAGCACCTTTCTAATTTATTAAGGAACTTGTATAAGCAGTAATGCAAACATAGCCAAAGCTTAGCCAGAACTGCAAGCAAGTATCGAAATTTTTACTCAGTAATGTTCCGGATTTTTTTTTTTTTTTTTTTTTTACAATGCAGGCTGAAGAAAGTACTTATTGAATTCAGTAAGTACTAACTAAGTTTTCTATGGGAAAAGCACTATACTTACGCTTAGTAAATTTTGAAAATATGACTTCGGCGAAAAAAAAAGCAAAAATAACTTGAAAGTGATAGTAAATATCGAAACTGATTGTAAAATAACCGAATGTAGAAACTAAGAGTAAACCACCATACACTTTTAGATTCTACACTACATTTCATCACCTCAGCTTTCTCTATAGTTTGTAATCAATAACTTCATTACAAAATACAATAACTAAATTAAAAACATATAAAAATTAAATTTTTTCAATGAAGTAGATAACATTGACTTCGAACTATTGTTTCTATTATTTGAAAACTGAAAACTGTCTAAGCACTAAGTTGTGCACAATGTTCTTGCTTAACCAGTCTTTTGATCATACGAAAAGTATGATAACTTTCCACTTGTGAGAAAGGCGATATATGGTTGCCCATGAGAGAAATATTTATGTTTCAAGTCCAAACAGAAAGAAGACATTGTTTGTTCTTGAGATCTATTAATGGTCTTTGCAAAAGCTAAACGAATCAAAAATTGAAACCTTTCAAATGTGTTTGAAAATTATGACGCTATTGATGCATTACGTGGCAACACAAATATTTCTCCTTTAAACTTTCCCGTCAAAATTGTTGACTTTTGATGAAGAAACATGTACCGTTGCGTAATTTAGGTGGGTTTAAATCGCGAAAAAGAATAAATTGTTGGGCCAATTTTCAACCGGAAATCGTGCAGTCACATTCCTGGTGTATCCAGGAAATTTAAAAATTCAGTTGGAATGTTTACTGCTTTGTTTTCATCGACAACTGTATAGGGTTGTTCAGCATCAATGGGGAGCTTTTTTTACCAGCCGTCAGTAATGGATCATTATTCGCAATAATTGTAGCTAAGACAGCGTCATTGCTCAGTTGTTATACGTTACAAATCAGTCAGTTGTAAGTCGGTGGCCCAACCACCAAGTGACGGCATATCATAATAACTAAGTGGCAAATTTGAAATTGAAACGCAAAAACCTTCAGTTAAAACTAAAGCTTCATATTCATGTTTGGTGTAAAATCTGGATTTGGACATTTGTGTGTTTGTTAAACTTTATGAAATACGTCTTCAAACGTGAAAGTTATATAGTTTCTCCTTAAAAATAGTATGTCGTCAAAATTGTTTTAAACAGTTGACGAATAGTAATTGTCCTTATGTCAAACCTGCATTAGAAAATGTCAACTCCAATAACTTAGTACGACCAATAAATACAATTTGCGACATGCATCGGGATATGTATTTGACAGTCGACAATTGACGATCCACAAATATTTCTGTCTGTTCCGGAATGTTTACCGAAAACAAAACTGCTA
Organism: Uloborus diversus; assembly: GCF_026930045.1. NCBI lineage: Eukaryota > Metazoa > Arthropoda > Arachnida > Araneae > Uloboridae > Uloborus > Uloborus diversus. Next base: position 8,579,709 of record NC_072733.1, on the reverse strand, counting down.
CAAAACCAGCGCAATTACAGAGGCAATTATGATTTTAAAAAAAATTAAATTTATCTGGGAATAGACTCTTAATTAGTTCAATTTTCGTCTCAACGGCAGTGTAGAAATTGTCTGGCTATGTGTTGTACTGTATATTTGGGACAGTTCAATTTCACCGTTTCCAATACCCAGCAATTGCTTAGAAAATACTTGTGCGATTAGATTATTTTCCTTTTATACTCGCATGTTCATGGCCAATCGCATTATCTCGACATTAGGCTATAAAAACGATTGTTTTAAACATGCGTTGATTTCATCGGAATAACTGGTAATGTCTGCCGAAAGTCCCCAGACAGTATTCAGACAATTTCGCCTAAAAGTTTTTCGTTGCCGTTTAAATCTTGCACAATCCTATGATGGGCTTCGAATGAATGCTTTTACTCATGAGCCATAGTACACTTATCCCAAATTATAATTTCACTCTCTTGCAACACTACAGCCATTCTACGTTTTTTTTTTTTTCTTTAATGTTACACATTGCGTTTTGTTTGTTATGAATATCTAATAGGCAACTTTAAAGCTGAATGTGTTGTTCGTCTACCATCTAAAAAAAGTAGCAGCAATGCCTGACGATGCAATTGTCACTACAATTTTCTGTTGCGAACGTATCTTTGCAAGAATCAATGATATTAAAAATTTGTTGGGGAAGAAAATAAAGAAAATAATTGTTCTCCGCTTAAATTCATTAACCTTCCTGAAATTAACCTGGAATATTTTTGAAGATTTCAGTAGTGTTCTTGGTTAAAGGCAGAGAAACCTAACGCAGGTTTAATATAATAAAAGCCTGTAACCTTCCTGCTTTTCTAAGAAAGATCTCAAAGCATTTATGCACGCATTGCCAACGCAAAGGCAGACTCTCAAGCAAGTAGCTCGAATGCAACTCCTCTGCAACTTTTGTAAAGCTTCGTTATCCAGATATCTTTCCGCACACATTTGGTGTCTGCAACTTTTGTAAAGCTTCGCTATCCAGATATCGTTTCGCACACATTTGGTGTCTGCAACTTTTGTAAAGCTTCGTTATCCAGATATCTTTTCGCACACATTTGGTGTCGAGTCAATCTGGACGAACCGTACTCGCTCCGAAACCGATACACGTATTAAATGCATTTAGTTAATCTTGATACTGGTGGAGAAAAATATTTTTCACAACGGTGGAAATCTGCAATTTGTAGCAATTCAAGGAAACGTTTTGAAAAATATAGTTGATTTTCTCAGGAAGTGAATAATAACCTGTAATATCCCGAAACGTTATATGGAAATTCTAAGCAACATTTCTGAGTTTTTTTATCATGGTGTTTTTAGCAGTAAGTCATACGATGTTAGAGTTATATCGATTAATTAACTTACCTCGCCATCTATTAAGATTTTTTAGAACTAAACGATTAATTCACACTATTATTGCATAATTAATATGAAATTTGCAATAAAAAAATTATAAAAACTATCCTATCTTTTAAGTTGGATCAAATGACACATATATATGAAATTTGAGAAAAATCGGTTGAGTAGTTTCGGAGTTTACCCCGAACAAACATCGTGACACGAGATTTATATATATATATATATATATATCTTTTAAGTTGGACCAAATGACACATAGATATGAAATTTGAGAAAAATCGGTTGAGTAGTTTCGGAGTTTACCCCGAACAAACATCGTGATACGAGATTTTTTTTATATATATATATATATATATATATATATATATATATATATATATATATATATATATATATATATATGCATCGGACTTTTATGTATCGTAGAAGTAAATTACTAGAAAAAAATCCGATATTAAAGAATTTCGATAATACAAGCGATTTTAATTTTTCATAATTACTCCTAAAACATTAAAGCCAAAAAAAAATAGAAGATGCTCCACATTTAATTTATTTGCGAATCACACAATATGAAATGTAAAAATAATTAAAATGTAAGAGTTTAGAAAATCTTTTATATAGTAGAAACTTAAAAAGCAATATCCAAGTCGTAGTTATTATTATTGCTTTTTTCGAAAAAACATTGTTCGAGGTTCAATTTTTTTTATTTTTAGAAAACATACGAACTCTTTGCTGAACAGCTGTTTTAAGAAATGTTCAACAAAAAATGTTTATTTGTTTTAGTCTCAAAAATGGAATTACGTGCAAAAATACGATGTGATGTTAGATTTTACTTTTTGTTGACTAAATTAATAAGGCATATGACTAATTTTATGAAATTTTAACAATGTGTCACTATTGATTAGATCGTTCATACTGCACCAGTTATGTAAGCTAAGATTTTCCAAGTTTTAGTACATTTTCTCAAGTACATTTCCATACTTAGTACATTTTCCCAAAATTTTGAGTTTTGTCACTTTCGTTGACGGAGTAGTATAGGGGGAAGGGCGCGCATGTGAATATTTTTTTTTTTCATTTCTTTGTTTTTCAAAAAATATTATCAATTTTTCAAAGAGGAAAAGCTCCCATGATTGAATAGCCTCTTCTTTCTGTCATGGATTTTTTTTTCAGGTTTTTTAAAACTTATTTTCGTATTTAACGCTATCTTTAAAAAATGTCCTGAACTGTTAACGCATTCCTCAACAAAGGGGGGGGGGGGAGGATATCGGGCTTAGGATCACAAAAAAAAAACTGAGAGTGTGTGTAGTTACGTTTGTGTGACCTCAAGCCCCGATATGAACTTTATTAAAAAAATGCAGGACAAGCATCATATTTCAACGAAAAACGCTTTAATATGAAAATTATGTGTATATACCAATTACAATGACAGGTTTGTAACCTATACTGTGTCATTTTAAATTCTACAGTAACTTCGAAATCAAAAAAAATATCTTTTGTGCTATATTTTTCTCCTCACTTTCAAATTTTAAAGTTTTAACGCATGCTCTGGATAGACAAAAAAAAAAAAAAAAAACTTATAAGACTACATACAACATTTTATCACGTAAAGATTATTCTTCTTATATATTGATTTTAAGCTTCAGATAGAATATGATGATGAATTGTAAAATCAGTACTTTAAACGATGTCTTTAATAAAATGAAAATACTTTGTCTCTTTATTTAATATAAGCATTATATAACATTAAACTGTTGACCCGCTATTTAGTAATAAAACAATTAATTAAATACAAGTAAGCAAATAAATATTTAGTAATAATATTTATAATTAACAATAAATTTGCAAACTCATTATGGAAAAAATCATAAATATTTATAAATTTTTAAACCCTTTTTTATATTTTTACACTAATATTAATGTGATGGAGAGGATATGAAAACTGTTCACATGTGCCTCTAGATGCTGTGTTCACTAATTCCCTGCTATCTAACTTAGAACTAAATTTAAAAAATAAAGAATTATTAATTTAAGAAAAGAAATTTAACAATGTCATAAATGTACCTGAATGTTTATGTAACAGTTTGCAATAATGAAGTTTAGTTTGTCTATCAGTTAGTTTAATATATGCTTCACGTGAAGAAGCCAGTGATAAAATTTCATACTAAACCTGCTAAAATAAAGTTGGCAAACCAAAACATAAAATAGTTCATTGCTCTAAAAGTTTGGTCATGATGTAGGACAGGGACTGCCATTATTTGATTTTTTTCATGATTGTTAGCTTGAAGTTATCCTAGTAAAAAATACCATGTTCACACGAGCCCGCCATTTCCTCTCTCTATGTATTTTTTGTGTACATATCTATTTATCTTTATGAATTGCATATCCCCATGGTCTTAAGGAATTTCATGACACAATTAGTGACAAAAGACATTTCATCCAGGTGGGCTAAAATTGCAGAGTATGAAATAAAGTCAGAACCAGTGCCCCAAAAATAGATACGAAGAAAGAGAGAAGATATTTAGAAGTGAAAAATATGAAGTGAGAACCAAAAGTAGAAAAAATAAAGCACTATAAAGCTCCCCCCTCCCTCAAAAATGCAAGGAAAAAAACAACTAAAAAATCACTACCAGCAAACAAACCTGTACCCAAAAGCTTCTATTATCTATTTTTTTTAAATAATTAAATCACCTTCTTTCGAATAAACCAGGTAAAATCAAACATGGTAAGAAAATTAAAAAGGTAAAAAAAGTAATTTGGTCCTCAAATTAAAAAAAAAACATTATTTCATGTAAAAGAGCGATTTTTTTAATATTTTTTTCTGCGCACTCTTTTTCGAAAACTACGCAAGTAAGAAAGAGGTAGAGAAGCATTTGATGTTTACTTATTAATATAACAATTTCGGAAAAAAAAGAGATATATAATTTTTGTAACTTTGGAAAATCCCCATATTAAATTATTGATACACGAAACTTACGTTTACTAATTGGAAAGTTAAAAAAGTATATTATATTGCTAATACCATTGCAATGATTTAATTTTTACTCTTCCGCAGTGAATTATCATGTACCTTGGTGCAAAAATGCTCATGTAAGTTATTTTAATTTATCTCAAAATTTTGCTAAAAGATCACCATTAATATGTCTACCAATTTTAAAATTTATCATTAAGCAAATATCTTATTTTATACCATTAAGTTACTATAATTGTAAAGATTATGGTTGTTTATTTTTTCTTTTAGTTATCCCCAAATTGATTTTTTGTTTAAAAATTATTTAATATATTCACTACATTACATATCAGTTTCATAATCGTAAATATTTAAAATGTACGTGTTCTAAAAAAATTCGGTATAAATACACGTTAGTTTTTTTTTTACCTGCGGGGAAGAAAATTATTTTATACGAGTAATGTATTGTACCTGCATTGTAAGTTACATGTAAAGTATATCCTAAGACTGGCCGAAACGCATCAAGCATTATCATTTAAGCCTACTCTTAGACAGTAGGTTCGTAAATCAATATTAATAAATACACTTTCATATCAGTACACACCCTCGACGGATAAGTAATGTATTACAGTGTGACGCGGAAAAGATTGCGAGACCTTATTTCAAACAGAAAACCAAATTATTATTGCAGCATGGTATAAGGAAGCAATATTAACGGCACCATTGAGAGATAAATTCCCGGAGCTTTGAACTTTCCCTCGTCATCTTTTAAATAATGCACAAATACAACTTGGCCATAATTTTTAGGCTCTTAGTTAGATTAAGGCATTTCTACTTCACTGTGAAAAATGCATTAAATTATACTGGAAGAGGAAAACTGGCCTGGATTTATTACCTAGTTCCAACATATGCTTGGGGTTAAATTTATGCTGAAGGCATCATTTAAGCAGTTAACGCATCACAAGGTTTGACATAATTTTTCAGTTTTGACAAGTACAGAGAATGTGATTCTTACGAATGTGTAGCTTAATTAACTGCTATTGATACTCTGTAGGAGTAACAGTTTACACTATGAATGAAACTTAGCAGTTTTTACAAAACACTTTTAAATAATACCCGAACAGAACTAGGCCATACTTTTAGACCCATAAATAGAGATATTTCTAGTTCACAATGAAAAATACAACAGATTATAATACAAAGGAACAGTGGCCTGAATAGAAATTAAAAAACCTTACTATATATGATTGAGCATTGCAAAATTGCATGCTACGTTTATGTTTTGGCTAGTATATAAAACATATATAACGTTATTAATCTGTACTGATAACCTGTTTTGTGGTAGTAAACATTATAAATGAAATAAAGAAGTTTTAATAAATTAACTTTAAACTATTAGTAAATATAATTCGGTACGCTGCTTTGACAAGTACAGAGAATGCATTTTTTACGAATTTGTATCACCTTCAACCAAATTAATGAATAATGCGACAAATTATACTGAAGGAAATAAAAAGGCCCGAACTAAACAAACAAGTCTTAACATATTTTTGGATTTAAATTAATGCTGAAGACATCGTTTGAGCAATTAAGACATCACAACGTTTGAATCAACTTTCTGTTTTGACAAGTACGGAGAATGCAAATCTTACAAATGTTATCGCCATTAACTTTTATTGATACTCAGTTGGAGTAACAGTTTATACTGTAAATAAAATTAAATTTTTTTTAACCAAATAATTTTAAAAAGTACTCAAACATAACTTGATCATACTTTCAAGGTCTATAGTTAAATTAAGACTTCACCGTAAAAAAAGAAAAAAAAGCAACAAACTATACTGGATGAAGAAGACGGTTCTAAATTTAATTACTATGTCTGACCAAACGCTTATAGTTTAATTTATGCAGACCCAATCATTTGAGTAATTTATGCATCTCAACGTTAGATAAAACTTTTCAGTTTTGCAAGTACAAAGAATGCGATTCTTACCAATCTGTAGTGTCATTAACCGCTATTGATACTCTGTTCGAATAACAGTTTACATTATAATTGAAATGAAGCGGCCGCCATCAGATGCGTATCAGTAACAGGTGCAAACGGCTTTGAGTAAAGGTTCCGTTTGATGGCTTCTGCAGAGTTGTAATTGGAGACTATCATGAATGTATACGAGATGCGTTAATTAAGCGCTTCATTTATGCAATGCTGAAAATTGAGCAACAATATCCAACAACCAACTTCAATTAGCAAGGTTTAATTAAACGTTACTTCCCTATGCATTGTTTCAAGATTTCAGTTGCTATGTTTTCTTTAAGAAAGTCATGGAGAAATAACAACCGGAAAGATGAACACAACCAGAATTTTGTCATTCTTACTATATTTTTTACTCTTTTTTGGGTTTATTTATTATAGAGGGTGTTCCATTTTAACCCGCAAGACCTTTATTTTCGCAACCGTTAGTCCTTACTTCCAATTGCAAAAATGTTTAAAGTCAGATGCAGGGTTAAGATATTGAAAGTTTGAAGTTAAAATAAAAATAAGTCAAAAAATACAGAATTTAACTTTTTATACGGGCCCCAGGTCTGACATATTTAGGGAAATAATCTCCATTGAAAAATAATTCCAACACAAAAAGTTTGAAATTCGTAAGACAAATATTCATCGAGATATGAAACGCAGCGTTTTGTGACTTAGACCACTTTTCACTCTCCGTTAATAACACCTTTTGGGGGGAAATATAGCGGTTAACAAGTATTTAAAATGATATGTGTGCGTTGAGTGTGGTTTTTCAAATTGTTCGAGGATTTGTTGCGTGTTTTTACGCATCACTGCATAACATTTGCATGTATTTTTGAATAGCAATGGAAAATATAAATACCTTGTTTTTCTTACTTAGAAGACTTTTTATTCTTTTGAAAGGGTGATAAAATCCAATCTCATCTTCTATATGGTCCTTTAAAACTTTGAAATGGAATATATCCTTGAGTTATGGTCGCACAAATGTCAAGTTTTTTGTGTCAGTAATAGTTTTCAATGGAGATTATTTCTCAAAATATTAGTTAGGGGGCCTGGGGCCCGTATAAAAGGTTAAATTCTGTATTTTTTGACTTATCTTTATTTTCACTTAAAGCTCAATATCTTAACTCTGACTCTGATTTTGAACATTTTTGCATTTGGAAGTATACGTCTAGGACTAACGATTGCAAAAAAAAAAATGTCTTGCAGGTTAAAACGGACCATCCTGTATACGATCCTCTTTACAATGGTTTAAAAAATATGATCAAATTTTAATTTTAAAATATATTTGACGAAATGTTACTTCTTACCTGAAATTACTTAATAACATTCGAGAGAGCTCACATCTATATCATCAATATAGCTCTACCTATGATTTCAAATCTAATATGGGAGTCATAACGCTCGCTATTTTGTCATTCGTAGCACCTGATTCTTGATGGCATTTAATCATTGACCCTTTTTCAGTTTTCAGAACTTAATTCATGAGTACATTTTCATATGGAATAGAAGAAAAAGTACTTTTTACCAAATTTCATGTAAAAGTTAAACGAAATAAAGTAAAGAAATCAATTAAATATGCAAGTTTAATACTTGATTATGTTTCTAAACAAACAAAATCATAAATGATAAGTAAAAAAAGAAGTAATATAAAATATTTAAAATTGAAAGTTTTGAAATAAGATAACAGCATGTCAATCTGTGTGTTTACTCATACGTCGTACTATTTGTCTCACGAAGTTTTAAATTAAAAAGTTCAATTTAAACAAAATTTGAAAAGTTATTATTTGATATTTATTGGTTAGACTACTTTTATCCTTTTTTTAATACTTAAAACTGTTTTTGTTTGATTTTGTGAAGTTCAAACGGTATAGAAAGCTTTTAGCATTCGAGGTAAAATGCTTACTTTTTGCAATAAATTAAGATTGCATAAATGACATTAAAAATTTTAGACACGTGTTTTGGGGATACTGACATTTTTCTTTTTAAATTCTAAAACTAAACTTGTGGACCAAAGATGACAAGACATCCAACAATAATCTGCACTGAAATAAATTAATAAATAAATAAACCTCAAAACACGTTTCGGAAGCTCTCTTAAATGTTTACGCAATTTTAAACTTGGCTTTTTTTGTTTCTTAACAATTGACTCTACAGGAAAATTTAAATTGTATAGATTCCTTCATTTTTCAAAAAACATTTGCATGATTTTATGAAAAACTATCAACGCGTTTTTTTGAAATACTTTGCGCAAAATAGACGAATTGTGATTGAATAATAAGTATTAAAAAATGATCTTATGAAATACAATCACAATTACTATTATTATTAATATTATTTAATTGATGGACGTTTATAAATATCAGCGACCTGAATTTATTCTTATAGGAGTAGGACTAAGAAGGATATACCTAAGAAAAAATACTTCCCAGTTTAAAAATAAATAAATAAAAAACTCCTAGCTTATAAAAACATTTCCCAGCTCAAATGAAATTTTGACATTGATGTAGCAAAATCGAAAGTTAATTATCTCTTAACATTTTAATTTTTTCATTTCAAGGTTCTGAATCAATGAGAAATCAAACTTTGTCAAAATAAATTACAGAAAATGCAGTGAACTATTCCAGTTCTATATATAAATTTAAATGAAGTCCATTATTTTGTCTGTTAAAAACGGCGACAATAATTACAATATTTCCTCTTTAATTAAAGCTAAAAGAAATATAAATAAAATAATGCTTTTCCAAATCCCGAGATAACAAATCTCCTCGGAAAAAAAAAGGATCCGATGGCTTTTATTAAGTTTTAAGTTCTTCTTTTTCCTAAAAGTTTCATTTAAAACCTAAATACTATTTCCTTTCGCTTTTTCTTCGTCATCTGAGGTTTCATCTGCTTCTCAATAGTTTACGGTAAAAAGCACTTCTGAAGAAGTGAAAAAATATTGCCCACACTTTTTCATTTCCTGGCCGAGAGAGGGGCTTTTCCTGCTCAATAGAAAATAAACTCAGTCTGCAATTCGGTTCATATTTTTTTGGACGCTCCCATCCTTTTCCTGTAATTGGTAAATTGCGTTTTAAAGCATTAGTTTGGAACCATTTTCCTCAAGTACTTTTCGTTTAAGAAACCATTTTTCGGGAAGTGTCTCGGTAAGTACTTTCTCCACTCTCTTTGCTATTAACGAAGTCTCTTTCCTAAATTAAATCCAAATACCCAGACTATATTTGAGAAGCCATTTCGATGCTTTCTTCCTTACATTAGATGTTTCGGCATGTCAGCTTCCAGAGACTGTTTAGAATTAAAGATATTGCTCACAAGCGAAACTTTACTCCAAGTTATTGCCCGGAAATTTTCCTTCTTTAATGCGTTTGTGCAGTTTCGCCGAAGTTCCGTTAGACAATAATTGAAGTTTGTGGATCGTTTTTCTCCTAAATTAACCACAATTAGTTAAGCAATGTAAAAAAAAAAATGTGTGCTCTTATTGCTATAGCCACCTGAAGAGAAGAATTGTTTAAAAACATATGAATATGGAAACGTTTTTTTCTAGAATCACATATTTAAGACGTAATCAATCAGGAATACGTTTGGTTTTCATAAGCATAAACAATTAGCAAAAACATACACTTGTACTTTGGATGAAAAATTATATCCATAATTTTGTGGGATTTAACTTTGTATAGCAATGTATAAGTATTATTCTTAGATGTTAATGCTTAGATGTTTTTTTTGTTTTTACGAGCTTAACAATGACAATTGTTTTAAACGTTGTGTATACATCTAATACTTAAGGTAAACATCTAATCTGAATACAAGGGAATTTTCAAAGCATAAACTCTCAGCAAAACATACTCGTGAACTTTGGAAATGTTTTATTGGCGTAGTTTAGTACGTTTTGTACCTTGCTTAGCAATGTATAAGCATTATTCTTCGATATTAATGCTTTAACCTCTATGTTTCGTAAATTTTTCGTGTGAATTTTAAGCTACAGTATTTTCTACGAGATAAAAAAATGACAATTTATTTAGACACAAGTAATTTCTACGTTTTTAAAAATGAATTACACATTTGACCACTAAAGCTTCCGATCTCTATAATTTTCAAAAAAAATGGTATCTTTACCTTTCAGCAATATCAGCCTTTAGTGAATAGGTGAATATTCTGACTTAATTTTAACAAAACACTTTGCATGCGCGTGAGCATATTTGGAACCATCTTCAGTGCAGAAAAATACAACGCTATCACGTATTATTTTTTGCCCCCAGGCTCCAGTACCCAGGGGTTCAAACGAGAGAGGGTCCATGTCCGAGATTGCATCATTGAATTTTTTTTTTTTTTTTTGGGGGGGGGGGGGTAATTTCTACTTTCTCTCGTTCTGAGGGTGTGCACTTTTGTAGTATTAAGAGGTCCATCGTTCTTGAAGGGGCGGACACTCTTGTCATAACCTGCAAATTTCTGTTATTGCCAGTTTTAGTTGTACACACAAGCAGAAGGATAATTCTCCATAAGAAATTCGATAGTCTTTCAAACAAACCAACTACATTAGCACTCTGTGACACTCTTTTTTCACTATTGTTTTTTTCAAAATGTAACAGTAAGATTTTTTGTGAGTTGTGCAACGTATAAAACTGCTACCTTTTTATTATTTTCTTTTAATTAACTGAGAAATTCTGAAGTACTGTGCAACTCATTTGGTATGCAATCAAGTAAGATAGTTTTGTACTTATTTTTTGGTTCAAACTTTTACGAGTAAGTATAAAAGAAAATAAATAATAATCAAGGTTATTTTACATTATAAAAAACATTATCTGATCTTCACACAAAAATGGCAAAATGGTCCTAATATTAAAAGTAATTCTGAAAATACTTCCAAACTTTTATAATATTCAAGAATCAATGGAATACTGTGAAAAGATAAACATACACTTTATCGTTCCAAATAATTACTCAAAATTACCCTCATCCATGAATTTTCTGATTCATTTTGTCGCTTAATTTTCCACAAAGTTTAGCTCTTAGCACTTATTTGCATCTTTTCCACAAGCAATTCATTTATGCTTTACCAGAATTCCAAAGATTATCGAGCTGTTTATCCAAGCATGTCTCATTAAAGCTACAAAATTATTCGCACAGAATTTTATTGACAAAAGCTATCCCTAAGATATTACGGCTTTAAAATTTTACTAGAGTTTGAATTTTTATGTTTTATTCAGAGAAGATATAACTGACTTTGGAAAATAGCCTAGATTGATAATTACCATTAAGAGCAGTAGGGCAATTTTATGTGCTGATAAGTTTATTCAATAGTTTGCTTTAATTATTCATATCCCGTCTAACGTTTAAACTTAGTTCTACAAAATTCTTACACTTTTTTTGATAATCTTATTTGTGTTTGAAAGCAAACAGTCAAATTGAGCGTAAATGTAGCACGCTTTATGAAAGATGTATTTTTAAAAAATTACTGAATGAAGACAAATGGCACAACATAAGTGATGAAGGAATGGGACGTGCTCGACTCCTCCCGAATTCATGTTGTTCCTTTTGTACTCTTATTTTTTAGTTTCGATTTAGCCAAATACATAACCAGTTCAAGTTTTGAAACTGTCTTCATAATTTTAATAAAAGTTAACCCTTGAGCAGTAAATTATAAAGTTGGTGATCTTAAATTTATAAAAGTGCATAAAATAGTATATAAATACATCCTATATATATATATATATATATATATATATATATATATATATATATATATATATATATCTATATATATAAAAATCTCGTGTCACGATGTTTGTTCGGGGTAAACTCCGAAACTACTCAACCGATTTTTCTCAAATTTCATATCAATGTGTCATTTGGTCGAACTTAAAAGATAGGATAGTTTTTATAAATTTTTACTGCAAATTTCATATTAATTATGCAATAATAGTGTGAATTAATTGTTTAGTTCTAAAAATTCTTAATAGATGGCGGTGTAAGTTAATTAATCGATATAACTCTAACATCGTATGACTTACTGCTAAAAACACCATGATAAAAAAAGCTCAGAGATGTTGCTTAGAATTTCCATATAACGTTTCGGGATATTACAGGTTATTATTTACTTCCTGAGAAAATCAACTATATTTTTCAAACCGTTTCCTTGAATTGCTACAGATTGCAGATTTCACACCGTTGTGAAAAGTATTTTTCTCCACCAGTATCAAGATTAACTAAACGTATTTAATAGGTGTATCGGTTTCGGAGCGATTGCGGTTTGTCTAGATTGACTCAACACCCAATGAGTGCGAAAAGTTATCTGGATCACGAAGCTTTGCAAGAGTTGCAGAGGAACTACATTCGAGCTACTTGCTTGAGAGTCTGTCTTCGCGTTGGCAATGCGTGTATTAATGCTTTGAGAGCTTTCTTAGAAAAGCAGGAAGGTTCCAGGCTATTATATTAATCCTGCGTTTGGCTTCTCTGCAGGTGCCAGAATCATAACTGCCTTTTTAACCAAGAAGACTACTGAATTCTTCAAAACTATTCCAGGTTTATTTCAGGAAAGTTAATGAATTTAAGCGGAAAACAATTATTTTCTTTATTTTGTTCTCCAGGAAATTTTTAATATCATTAATTCTTGCAAAGATACATTCGCAACAGAAAATTGCAGTGACAATTGCATCGTCAGGCATTGCTGCTACTTTTTTTAGATGGTACACGAACAGCACATTCAGCTTTAAAGTTGCCAATTAGATATTCATAACAAACAAAACACAATGTGTACAATAAAGAAAAAAAAGACGTGGTATGGCTGTAGTGTTGCAAGAGAGTGAAATTATAATTTGGGATGAGTGTACTATGTCTCATGAGTAAAAGCATTCATTCGAAGCACATCATAGGATTATGCAAGATTTGAATGGCAACGATAAACTTTTAGGCGAAATTGTCTGAATACTGTCTGGGGACTTCCGGCAGACATTACCAGTTATTCCGATGAAATCAACGCATGTTTAAAAAAAACGTTTTTTATAGCTTGAGGACGAGATAATGCGATTAGCCATGAACATGCGAGTATAAACGCAAAATAATCTAATCGCATAAGTATTTTCTAAGCAATTGCTGAGTATTGGAAACAGTGAAATTGAACTGTATCAAAATATACAGTACAACAAATAGCCAGACAATTTCTGCACTGCCGTTGAGACGAAAAGTGAACTAATTGAGAGTCTATTTTCAGATAAATTTAATTTTTTAAAAATCATAATTGCCTCTGTAATCGCGCTGGTTTTGTAGCAGTTTTGTTTTCGGTAAACATTCCCGAACAGACAGGAATATTTGTGGATCGTCAATTGTCGACTGTCAAATACATATCCTGATGCATGTCGCAAGTTGTATTTATTGGTAGCACAAAGTCATTGGGAGTTGACACTTTCTAATGCAGGTTTGAATAAGGAGAAACAGTATTCGTCAACTGTTTAAAACAATTTTGACGACATACTATCCAACACAATCATTATTTTTTAAGGAGAAACTATATTACTTTCACGTTTGAAGACGTATTTCATAAAGTTTAACAAACGCACAAATGTCCAAATCCAGATTTTACACCAGAGAAGCTTTAGTTTTAACTGAAGGTTTTTGCGTTTCAATTTCAAATTTGCCACTTAGTTATTATGATATGCGGTCACTTGATAGTTGGGCCACCGACTTAGTTAACACTGATTTGCAACGTATAACAACAGAGCAATGACTCTGTCTTAGCTACAATTATTGCGAATAATGAGCCATTACTGACGGCTTTAAAAAAAAAGCTCTCCATTGATGCTGAACAAGTTGTCGATGAAAACAAAGCAGTAAACACTCCAAATGAATTTTTAAATTCCCTGGATACACCAGGAATGCGTCTACACGATTTCCGGTTGAAAATTGGCTCAACAATTTATTCTTTTTCGCGATTTAAACCCACCTAAATTACGCAACGGTACACGTTTCTACATAAAGTCAACAATATTTGTCGGAAAAGTTTAAAGGAGAAATGTTTGTGTTGCCACGTAATCCATTATTAGCGTCATAATTTTCAAACACATTTGAAAGGCTTCAATTTTTGATTCGTTTAGCTTTTGCAAAGACCATAAATAGATTTAAAGAACAAAAAATGTCTTCTTTCGGTTTGTTCTTGAAACATAAATATCTCTCTTATGGGCAACGAAATATTGCCTACTCACACGTGGAAAGTTATCATACTTTTCGTATTAGCAAAAGACTGGTTGATCAAGAACATTGTGCACAACTTAGTGCTTAGACAGTTTTCAGTTTTCAAATAATAGAAACAATAGTTCGAAGTCAATGTTATCTACTTCATTGAAAAAATTTAATTTTTATAAATTTTCAATTTAGTTAGTGTATTTTGTAAAGAAGTTATTGATTACAAACTATAGAGAAAGCTAATGTGAATAAAATATGTAGTGTAGAATCTAAAAGTGTATGGTGGTTTACGCTTAGTTTCTACATTCGGTTATTTTACAATCAGTTTTGATATTTACTATCACTTTCATTTTTTTTTTTTTTTTTTTTTTTTTTTTTTTTTTTTTTGCGGAAGTTATACTTACAAAATTTACTAAGCGTAAGTATAGTGCTTTTTCCATAGAAAATTTAGTTAGTCCTTATTGAATTCAATAAGTACTTTCTTCAGCCTGCACGGTAAAAAAAAAAAAAAATCCGAAACGTTACTGAGTAAAAATTTTCGATAATTGCTTGCAGTTCTGGCTAAGCTTTGGCTATGTTTGCATTACTGCTTATAGAAGTTCCTTAATAAATCAGAAAGGTGCTAAGCTTTTTTTTTTTTGTATCCCTTCCTAAGTTTACACTAAAGTTCCAGAAACACGACTAACTTCAAACGGGAAGATCTTCGAATTTTTCAAGAGGCTTCCGAGATGATTTCAGGAAGGTTATTAACTTTTATCGGAAAACTTTCCGGGTTTTGGCTTGACATGATACTGGCAGAATTTGGCCACATCAGCTGCCCATAATTTTCCAGGAACATTTAGGAATCGTTTTTAAATTGAATTATCAATCTCATATGTTTTAAAATCGGCTATACTATTTTAAGCTCTATTAAAAATATTTATTTGATTCTATCAATATAATGAGTTCAAGTTTATTTTAATCCAACTTCTTTGCCACAGCAACGCGTGGCTGGGTCAGCTAGTATATATATATATATATATATATATATATATATATATATATATATATATGATTTCTAATCACAGAAACAGAGGTTAAAAATAAAATTATTCCTTTGTTTGGAAACTTATTGAAGAACGGCAGTGTCTGAAAACCATTTCACATAAAATAATATTTTCAAGCCAAAACCATAATAACCACCTAATTTCAATTAATAGATACTGTACTGCATGTAGTTGTTGTTGTCGTATCGCAAGTACAAAATGAAATACAATAAAACGAAAAAGAAATAAAATAAGAAACAGAGCAAGATTGAGCCGAAAGCTTCAAGAACGGACTAGGAAACTTCTTAGGCCTTGTATGTATAGAGCGTTCGCTTTGTACAGTTCAAATATATTATGAAGAGGACCGCTATGCTAGACAATTTAAAATGTGTTTCGGGTCAAGTTGCTTGCCTAGGCATGGCTTTCTCCGATCAGTCTACTATCCTCGCGTTCCTTTAACGGCTGTCCAAACACGGACGAAAACAAAAGAAATCGCTTACAAGGCAAAAATATCGTTTTTGCCGCTGCCTTCTCAGGGTCGACTTACATGCAATTCTATTATGAAAACCTCATTTTTGCTTGCTTTTCATTGTAAATCGCGATATTTCTTTCCGGTAATTTTTCAGTTCAAGCATTATTAATCGAAACACAACTTACGATGTTAAATTGCACATTTATTTTATTTGTTCTACTTTTTTTTTTAAACATAATTTCCCGTCCCGTATTAGATTTATCTACAAAATTTTGAGTTTGATTTTTACAATGTGTATATATCCATATTTTTGTTTGTTAGATCGCTAGTCCATTCGTAAAAATCGGCGAATCTCATTTGCGCTTGCCTACATTGCCAGGGCAATGTAGGCATTCTTGGACGATCTCTGGATCCATCAGGCATAATCTTCATACCCTTCAAATGCCCTGTTCTAAGTCTGGTGATCGTGGTAGTTATTTCTCTGTTGTAGTTTAGCTCAGGTAAGGAATATTTCTCCATTGACTTAGCACAGTTCATTTTAGCGCCTTTTTTTGCGTCAGACGATGTAGTAGATAAGGGAGTGAGAGCAATAGTTCTAGCCTCTTCGGCAAGAGAATCGGCTTGCTCATTGCCTTCGATGTTAATAGGAGCTGAGATGCTTTTAAGGTATAGGATTTCTTTCATGAGGCAATGGAAGCCAGAAGCCTGTAGATATCTTGAACTATCTTAGTTTCCCCACTCTAAATGGCCTGTAGTGCAGATTTGCAGTCGTCCGTGAAGTTAACGATTCATACATTGATACGTAATATCCTGTATGTAAGAAAAACATGAGAATAGGAAAGTTTTACTTTTATTAAAAAATGTCCTCAACGTAGCAGAAAAAACTAAAATCATAACGGAACTATTCCCAAATACACATATTAGGGAGTACCAAACGAGCTCATATCGGCCCTACGTTTTCTCAGTTTTAACTAATCAAACAATATTAGCTAACTTAAATCCGCTGAAATCATGTTCCAGCCTCCATTTGTGCTTTACACACCTCCCTCGAACCAAAGAAGTGTGGCGAAAATGTTATAATTTTAAAATAGCAAAACAACTCAAATTATTCGTATTTTGCTGTGTTTGTGTGTTTTTCACATAGTTAAAAATTATACTGTGTGGTATAAATGTTGCACATTTGTTAAGTCTAAATTAGAAAGGTTAAGCAAAAACGTTTAAACCTGTACTACTCTTTCATACTCTCTAGTATTTAAAGTATTATTTTGTTTGAGAGTTCTTAATTACTATCCTACTCTATATATTTTTCTTTTTTTTCAATGAATCAAGTTTAAATTAACTATTTATTTGCGCAATGACAAGGCTTTTATAAAATTATGGGTTACCACTTTTAAATAACATAGAAAGTAATGCCAAGGTCGCATATACTAAAATTACGACACATATTTTCCATCTGAAATATTTGTTAAAAAAATATGCCAAGTGAATTTAATGCAAGGAAAAATATTCGGAAGGTTATTTACTTGTTCAAAGATATATTTTTCATTTAATTGAAGTTTTTTCCCAAAACGATATTTTAAGTTTAGAAACAAATGAGAACGAAAGAAAAGAACAATTAGCACGTATTATGTATAAATAAGCACGTATTAGTTATGCGATTTCCATTTAGACAAGAAAAAACCATTGCTACAAAGACACTATGAATTAAAAATTAAATATGTTTAACAAATCTTTTAGCTCTATAAATGCAGAAAATTTTGGAAGTTAAATTGAATATTTAAATTCTGATTCCGACTGAAAATGTATATTAGCAACTATACTTTCTCTTACTCCTTTCTAAAACCTTTTTTCGTTTCGAAATACTAAGAAACAAAACAGAAGTAACTCATGAAATATTTATTGTACACATCTCTTCAAATTTCTTTCAAAGTTGGGGCAGACAAAGACAATTTTAAGTGCTATTTTTTAAAAAAAAAACGTTCATTTTTAAATCACATTTTAGAATTAAAATAATTATTCAGATTAAAAGCAGAAAGAACCATTGGAAACAGCTGTCTGCGACTGTGTAAAAAATGTCTTGCATACTTTTTAGTATTGTTATGAATGAAATCATGCTGCATTCAAACCATATTTCTCCATTCAAAAATGCATTGGATTTTATGTCCCGTTACTAAAATGAAATTTAAAATGCAATAAAATATTTGACATGTTTTATTGGATTTGAATACTGCGATATTAATTAAATATGTTAAAAAATGCAATTCTTGATATTTTATTAATATTCTGTCTCCTACCTATTCTTGAAATAAATGGAAAATGTGAGTTTAAACCTTCTATTTAGTTTAATATTTTTTTCCATAAACGCATAAGCTTCCAATGTAAAAAAATGCGTTGAGTTATGTGTGTGTGTGTGTGCGTGTTTAGTGGTTTAAGGTGTGGATTCGAAAGATATTACTTAACTACAAAATATCGTGTTTATTGACTACAAATATCAGTCTCATTTGCCATAAATCTAGTACGAGATTGTAGTAAATTCAAACTATCAATAGTTTTTAAAAGAACGATTATTTAGTACAATGCAAAATATTAATTCTACTCACGTTTTTGTTTTTTATATAGTTTCAGAGTATTTTCACAGTAAGACAGTATACATTTAAAGTAATTTAAAGGGTTTTCTAAATTATAAACATATGCCTCTCAAAACATGCAGGGTCAGTTGGGGTTAAGGGAAACAAGGGGATAAAAGGAAACAAACTCTATTTCTACACGTGTGATAATTTTCGTAACTAAAGTGTTAGTGAATGAAGACTGGATAGCATATAATAGACAGTCCGAGAGTTACGCTTATTTCCAAACAATTGCATATGTATATGTGTCATCATTGTTGAAAGATGACACTGTTCAAAAACTTGTTTTTTTTTTTTGTTTTTAATTTTTTATCTTAAGTTTAGTGATATTGCATTTTTCTCATCATCAGGTCTACAAATGCAAAGCAGGGGAGAGCAGAGCCTGATGGATTTTTTTTTTTTTTTAATTTTTGATATATATATGAGCTATTTTAAAATCTTGGTTGGTCTACTTGGGCATATAGTTCTTCTATAAATATTAGATAAAACTTAAAATATAATATTCTTTGAAAAGTTCACGTGCAAGAAAATAATGAATATTAATGTAACAGTCGACAAACTGTTTCAACAAGCCCCATGATGGGGCATGTCTCGATGAGGGTAGATCAACCCTAGTGGAATCCAATGCTACTTGTTTGCGAAAAAAAAAATTATTGCAGGCTAAACGTGGGCGCGCTGTATATACATTGTTTGTGGTTGTATGCGTGAGCAGAATTCGTGGAATCAACCGAGAAATATTTGCACTTTTCTTAAAATGTAATTTTTAAATTCTAAAAAAAATTCAAGATAATTCATCCGTTAGTTGCGTCTAATCTTTAAAATATTTGATGAGTAATTTACTTATCATAATATATTGCTTGTGTGAGATATACGTAAAAAATGATTCTACGATTTCTCGAGATACACACTGTGACTTCCTTTCATAACTCAAAGGTGAGACAAATTAATCGTTGATCTTTTTCATTAACTACTTCTATCTCAACACCGAACGTGGACTATTATTCATCGCTCCCACTTTAAAAGCGCGAAGAAGGTTAAATTGATAAAAACTGGGATCCCTCCTCATTGCTTATTTCGGAAGAACGATAAATCTTCGTCCTATCAAATTACCGTGTTCTCCTTCCATGGTCAGATGCTCTCAAAGATCCCTGCCGCGCTGTAAGATATGCCACAAGGGAAGACTGTCACAAACACAAACCACATGGTATTCTAGTGAAATATTATTCCAACGCCGATATGAAACAATTCTCTGCTAACAGTTCTGGGTCGTGTTTCGTGGAAAATGCATTATTCTCCATCACACGCAATTTCACGCAGCGTGTTATTCAGATTCTTCTTTTTAAGAAGAAACAAATTCTTGTTTCTATTCTTCATTTTTATCCTATCTCCCACCAAGAGGAAGTCTCAATTCGATACATCAATCCGTATTCGACTATTTCTGATTTACACGAAATCCACGGAACGTGTCCATTGATGCAGAGACTGTGTGTCGGTAAACATGTGTTTTCTTTCTTTTCGATTTATCAATCAACCAAGCAAAGTTTTGTCAGATAGAGCCATCTATGCTATCGTACGTTTCTTTCGCTTCAACAAAAGCGTGAACTGACGAGCTCATTTTCTGCAATCAGAACTTGGGCCATTTTTATTTATCAGCTCCTAGAAAACCAACCTATAACGACGAACTGCACTATAGAGAATCAGAAAATTGGAAAATCACCGTCTTCCTTGTTGCGGTTGAATGTTGCTTAAAAAGGAAAAAAAAAAAAATAGAAAAACATATCATAATGTTCTGCGTTTACATGTTAGAGGTAGATATTATATAAATTTATTCGCCGAATTGATCGTCTAAAAGTTTCTTTTAAAGTAGAAACATATTTATTTCAATGATACTTAAATGTGATTTTCTATGTTTTTTGCTAAAACAGCAGATGCAGTTGATTTTGTCTGCATCTGTACATTACGTGTAAATGTATTTATAATTATATACACAGCGTTATTCGCAAGCTCACATATTTTTGGGAATTAAATCTCCACTGCAGAGCATACATTGTAGGGACCTTTCTTTTCTTAAGCTGTCAAATCAAGAAATCAATAGGATACCCAAATTTTTGAGATTGAAGGAAAAACTAGTAATTTACTGCTTCTTGGAAATGCTCTGTTGACGGAGAGGACAAAAATAAGTGCAATAAGTATAGAAGCAAAAGTGTTATTAATGAAGATGAGAGATACCACTACGAGCAAGTCCCCCATCTGCCTTTGATCCCTTAATAGCCCAATGCACACAAGGATTCTAAAACTATATCGTATTTTCGAAAGTAAGCACAGCATCACTTACGAGGAAAAAAGTTTATAAATTGCCGATGCGGCAAATACAGCAGGTCCGGCGCATATGGTGTGTGTGTGTTTTCAGTTTACAACATTTTACAGAAAATAAACTATTTTGAAAAGAAGGAAATGAAATGTTTGGAACTTTCTTCGAAAGGATCGGAAAAGTGTTTGTTCAAAATGGGTTTCAGTATTACTATGTAAAAGGAAGTAAAAAGGTTACATGTGAGGATATTTAACTGACTATTCCAATTTCTAAAGTAAAGAGCAGAATTTCACCCGAATATCGAACAAGGCGTCAGGAATAGGAACTATTTCCTTCGCTTGGCTTCAGCTTATATCTCCATTGGCAAGTAAGCCTGCAATCGAGTATAACTATAGATTGTTTTTAACTGACTGGATTCAAAGTTAGAAAATAAAAAAAAATAATAATAATTTTCTCATCAAATTCATAAAAAAAATTATAAGTTTGTGCAAAAAGTAAGATAACTTTGCAATTCGTGCCAAATGCTCTAACCTCATTTCAACTGAATTTACATGAAAATCCTTTCTAATGTAAGTTGCTACATTACTTACTAGTGTTCTGAATTAAAAGTTTCATACCAGTCCCAGAATTTAGAAAAATGGGTTTTGAATAAAAAATAACAAAGTTTTCCTTTTAAATTTCTGGTAGCTTTATTAAACACGCTTTTTTTTCGTCAAGCGATCAACTATGCAAAAAGATGAATTCATAATCTGCGTGTCCCGCCTTTTTCGCAGTTTAGCTTCTACTGTAATTTAAGTATTTTTTAATTTACGGGAAAATAATATAAAATTATGTCAGAATGTGTTTTATGTCTTTAGTTTTTTGTTAAAAGGATTGAGCTAAAATCGGAAAAATGTCCCTATTTTCGAGTAAAAATCGGGAAAATTTGCGAAATTCTTATTTTGCGGTAAAATCCGAATCTCCTGCTTTAAGCATCGTTTTTTTGGACTAAGGTGCTGAAATTTAACCGAGTTTATCATCTAATTACTTCAAAGTATGTTCATAACTATTTTTAACATCCATAAAGGCGATCGTTCAAAGTTTTTTTCATGCATCATGTAAAAGTTTTTGGCAGCGATCCGAAATTTTGCAAATGCGTGGTTGTCGGATTTAGGATAATTAACTATCACTAAGTACATGAAATACACCGCCAGCTCAGTCATTTCCAGCCGAGGACTGCAGTTTCGTGCTTTTCACTTTCTTTAGCCGGGCTGATGAGTGCTAATTAGCACGAAACTGCAGTCCTCGGCTGGAAATGACTGAGCTGGCGGTGTATTTCATGTATTTCTGCTTCAGCCCTGGCTAGTGGGCGGTAATTTATTGAATATATCACTAAATAGTTAAGTTTTTTTTTATATTCAAATTTGTTTAAATTGCGTTCCAGATATCTTCAAAAAAAAAAAAAAAACTAACAGAAACAACTTTTCTTTCACATTGTTTGTTAAACTGAAAGGGCGGCGCTTATGCCGGGTGCGGTGCAAACTTCCAAAATTACGGCAAGTGTGAACTTGCTGGCCCCATATGATAAGCTTTAAAGCCGCAGAGGTGCTTTTGTGATTCGATATGAGCACAGAAAAAAAAAGGAAATACAAAGCAACATGAAAAGAATTAAAAAGTCTGATAAAGAATTTTGCCAAAGATATGCAAAAGAATGGTACCAATTATATGGAATACCGATGATAAAGAATTTATCTACATTTCACAAATAATACCAGAGAATAATTTAAAAAACATTAAAGCTAGTTTATTCATTGATAGTATATAAAAGTACATTGCAAATCATGATCGTATAGTTTAAAATGTTAAAGATTTAGAAATGGCCATTTTGAAAATATGATATTAAAAGATGCTGATCAGCACATGTATGGTACACAAAAGTAAAACATTGTTTAAGACAATTACTATCCAAATAAACTCATATATTTTATAAAACGATGATCACGTGAAGTCAAAAAAATTACATATTACAATTTGTTGATCAGTGAAATTGTAAAAAGATGTAGAGTCAAAAAATTGGATTATACGACCTGTCCGATGTAAAACGTGAAGAATGATGGCATGTTTGCCATCTTTTTTTCAAATACCAATTTGCAAAAGTTCGGAGATGGCGAAGCACTCGATTTTTTATAGGAAATTTTGAAATCGCCCCACACACGATTATATATTTTATAAAACGATGATCACGTGGAGTCAAAAAACTTACATATTACAATTTGTTGATCAGTGAAATTGTAAAAAGATGTAGAGTCAAAAAATTGGATTATACGACCTGTCCGATGTAATACGTGAAGAATGATGGCATCTTTGCCACCTTTTTTTCAAATACCAATTTGCAAAAGTTCGGAGATGGCGAAGCACTCGATTTTTTATAGGAAATTTTGAAATCGCCCCGCACACGATTTCATTATATATTATTTACTTAGATGTCGTCATCTTCAATGTATTAGACAGGAAGTTTCGTCGGATTCAATTGGATGCTGTTTGACGATCGTCTCACAAACAAAAATCTGGTGTTCAAGTAGGCATCAGCCTCAGCTCAAAAAACCACACATCCAGCGAAACCCCCGAACACCAATCGGTGTCCGGGAGTCGCCACACGAACAACTTTTTCTTCCAACTACATTTTCATTCGATCTGATCCAAACTGCCGCCACATGGGAAAAAACAGCATGATGTGATTCAGTTAACTGAGTGGTTGAAGTTATTAGCGGCGTGCAACCGTAGGAGCGAAAGTGCGAGGCTGGTGACTGGAGGTGCGTTTCACGTGGAGGTCTAACCGCGTTTGGAGGCGGGTGTGACGAACAGGGTTGTCACAAAGTCAGTAATCCAACGTTATTAAGCACAAAACTTGCAAATGAGTGAAGACACGTATTTCGGTGTTACAAGGAACACCTTTTTTCAATGCAAAGAAGTGTGAGCTTTTGGATGAAAAGTCATCCGAGAAAAGCTTGGCTTTGGATTACTGACTTTTTAGTTCTCAGCACAAAGGTATTTATTCTTTATGAAAAGAATTGTTCAGTTGTCACCACTTGATGCATTGGAGAAAAGGAAGGATTAACATTTTAGTAATTTTTTAACAGAAAGAAAAAAAGGGCAGGTGTAAAACTAGAATATTAGTCGCGATTATGGCGAGATGCGCATGTCCACAACGAATATAACCGCAAATCAGCAAATATTTCCTTACAGCATTATCTGTGTCCGTCTATATTATCTACCTATGATTAGTACGTTTTACATTAGCAATATTAATTTTAAACAAATTAGAGTAAAGAAGGAGAACCTGAATGATTGTTGCGAGATGTGCGTGCTCGAAACGAATGTATACGCACAGCAGCGAATATATTCGTCGTTACGCTCTTGCGTATTTTCTATTTATTAAAAATTTTTACAAAACAATTAAATAATATCAGTTTAAAACAAATTAAAAGTGAAAAGTAACAACTTGAACGATTATCGCGAGATGCGCGTGCCCGTAGCCAACACTGTAAAAACGATTCAGAAACGTTCCTGGAAAATAATAGGCAGCTGATGTGCCTAATTTCTTCCAGTAACTTATCTTAGAAAAACCAGGAACGTTTTCCGCTAAAAGTCAGTAACCTTTCTGAAATTAACCTTGAAACTTTCTGAAGAAGTGCGAAATCTCCCCTGTTAAAGCCAGCCGTGTCTGTAGAACCTTCCAGAAAAATTAAGTAGGTTTAGTGTTACTAATTAGAACCTTCCTGATTTACTAAGAAGGCTCCATAAAAATCAGAGCGACCACGGCCAAAGCTTTGCAAGCAGGGTTGCCAGATTTTTCAAACAGAAAAATACTACACCTCCTCTGAAAAAATACTACAAAATACTACATTTGGCGCCATCTACATTACATTTTATAAAACTACAGTATTACCAAATACATATATGTATATGAATCTTAACACTGATAGATAGATATATTTATTTGTTTCATTTTTCCTGTTCCACTACATTTTTACTTGTTTTACCGCTTTTTTTCTTCAAATTGGCAACATTTCTGCTTTGTTTTTAAATATTTAAACTTTGTAATTTGTTTTGTCTCTCTTTTTTTTCGAAATAAAAAAAATCACATATAAACCATATTTTAGCGAAATACTACAAAAAGTGGGTTACGAGTGAGCTGCGAGCGAGCTGCGGTCTGTTTCGATGCAAGTGTAACATTTCCGCAACTCACAAGTTCTCTGTCTTTCTCGGCAACTGCAACCGATAAGAAACAACTCTCAGCCAATGAGAGCGAAATGACTGTAACCTCAACTGAGTAAACAGTTTTGTTTACCGGCTTACCGCGTGTTCCTGCTTCTTTTCGAAGATCGAAGTATACGCAAAATGAATCGCTCGCAAAATTATTCTGCGGCAGAGCTGGATGCTCTGATTTCTGCATTAGAAAAGAAAAGATTTCTGGTGTCAGGGGAACTTGGGCCTCTTTGTGAAACTATTCAAGCCCAGAAGAATGCCTGGGATGAAGTGGCCGAGGTCGTATCATCCCGTGCTATGGGGGTAACACGCACTGGTTACCAAATAAAAAATAAGTGGTGCGATTTAAAATATCGCATTAGATGTAAAGCTGTCCGTATGAAGGAAGAACGAGAGAAGACCGGTGGAGGTCGTGGCCAGACAGTTAAACTGACTTTGCAAGAGGAGAGGGTGTTGGGGCTTTTAGGGGAAGCCTACATCAGTGGCATCGTCGGAGAAGAATTAGACACCTCATACGTAAGTACTCTATAAATTCTACATGCATGCTGTTCCGAAAATTAAATTTTTGTCTTTAAAATCCCTTGCTAAGTTCCTTATTTATTATTTTCTCAATATTTGATTGGTAACAATCAGAGGCATGCACAGAAATTTTGGGGCCCGTCACAAATGACTTTTCTGGGCCTCCTCCCATCCCCCTCTTATATTTCACCACTAGTAGGCTTCAAGCCATGGGCCCGGGCCAACCGGTGTCCAGGATTTTTCGATAATAGTGTCATTTCAATTATCCCCAAATTTTCTTCCACAAATCTTTCATGGATGAGGGCGGAAATGATAGGGCCTAGATTTAGGTGGCAAAAAATTTTGCCTCGGGTTAAAAAAAAGAAGCCATGTAGTGCCTTTATCGAAAACTTGGTGTCCCTTCTACCCCCCCCCCCCTTTGTACATTTACTTATTAGCTAAGGTTTTGTTTTTTTCTTATTGATCTCTTTCATTAGTAATTTCACCTGACAATGTTTTTTTTTTTCACATTCTGAATGTGACACAATAATCAGATGTTTTTTTCTTTGATTTGAAAATGTTTTTTAAACTGATTTTATATTTAAAAAATGCTTATAAAGTCCGCTCTTAGATTTTCTCCTTGACCTTCAAGCTTGTTAATAGCTTCGATGTGTCGACTAAACTGACATGTGACTTGCCTTTGCCATAAAATGTGTTGAATTTAAATTACGTCACTATGATTCTGAGCCCCTTGCTCAATAAACATTTCATCAGTCCTCATGGACCCAATGTTAAAAATGAATCAATTATTTCAGAAAGAGCAAAGTGCTATGGGAATCCATTGGACTTGCGCCTGTTCTGTAAAAATCAATTCAAATCTTAGTGTCATGATGTTGCCTAGTATAAGCTCCTGCGCGTCGAAATGAAAAACTAAGGCACAATTGAATAAAATACATTAATGGTAACCCAAAGTTTAAGAAACATGTTGACAACATTGATTGTATTTTAAAAGCAGTTTTACAAATTAACTTGTCAAATCTATCACAAGTGCTAGTTCTGGATCGAAATAAATTTATAAATCTAATTTCAATTGATTCAGTAATATATATAGATTTTTTTTTTTTTTTTTGCTTCATGGATAAAGCAGCATAATACAAGATTTTTTTTAAATTAGGATTTGGAGCCGGAGCAGTCAAATGGCTATTTGGAGACCCTTGCTGGACCCTCAATGACGAATTCTAGTCTAGCTGATGTAGAAACTGAAGTTGATACAGGTACTATACTTCTTTTCAGAATAGTCTTGCATTTGTAGTTGCTAACTGTAGAAAATTGCATTAGCTTAATTAATGTTATCTGACAAAGTATTAACTGTAAGCCCTAAGACAGAGATTATGAACGTTGTTCGTATTAGCAGTAATTCTTTTTGAGAGTTCAAATTAAGGAAGTTGAAATCAGGGCTGTGGAGTCGAAGTCGGACTGATTTTGGATTAGAGGATTCGGAGTCGGAGTCGTTTAAAAACATGCCGACTCCAACTCTGGGTTCATTTTTTTCTTTAATTTCCACCGCCTCTCATTGCATTTTTTAAACAACTGACTACTAACTATTTTTATTACATGTATCGAGGCCTACAAATAAGAAAATCACTGTCATTGTGGCAACCAGCTGGCTCAATTGCTTATTGAATATTCTGTAAGAGCTAGCTACGTCGTCTGCAAAGTTGCTTATTTTTTAACTTTATTATTTAACTGATAGCAACTGTTAGCAAACAGTTTTGATGCTTAAGATTATCTAAGTAAATACTTTCAAAAAAAGCAATAATATATTTTTTACCTCGATCTCAGATATAAAATAGTGAAAGGAAGGTATGTATTGCTAGAATAAGTCGAAAAACTTCTGAAGGAGTTAGGTGAAATAAGTGTTAGCACAAAAGCGCAAATCCAAAAGATTCGATAAAATATAAATCTTTTAAATCTAAAAACTTTATCTTAGACATTTTGGTTATCACTAAAATGTACAAAATAAAATCAGTATTAATTTATTGGTTACAGCACTCAATAATTGTAGTTAATCCTAAAAATTTCATATTAAGGTTAATTCTAAAACTGTCAAGAAAATTGAAATTAAAAAATGAGTCAAGAAATGCTGTTTTATAGTTAAAAAAATTTCGTACAAAGCTGTATACCACCGCATTTTGAGTAAAATTGGTTCCAGACATACATGTACCTGACCTCTCCCTGCAATATAGTGCAATATTTTCGTTGAAACTTTTAAGATAAAATTTAAGATTTATTACTGGGGAAATTTTTTAGAATCAAAGTATTTCAAATATTATAAATTCTGAAATTAAGTTGAGGTATCATCCAGGAGAGGGGGAATTAGGAACGGCCCCTCTCAAGAAAAGTTTTTTGACTTAGCAAAAAGTTCGTTTTTCTATTTAGTTACAGCTTTCAAAAATTGAAAGCACAGAATTCGTAAAAACAGTTAAGGGGAGCAAATTATTCCTATTAAATTTTTAAAAAAATGGGATTTTAATAAAGTTCTCACTTTAGAAATAGCAACTATTAGATACTTTGATCTTCAAATTGAATTTCTGATGTGGTATGCATCTTTGGTTTACAATAAAATACAATGCGAAAATTTTGTAAACAGAAATTAATATTTCAATTTCTGTTTAGGAGTTTTTTCCCCTCTCTATGAGAGGGGTATTTGAATAAATAAATAAATGAAGCATCAGTGGGAGTCGGAGTTAGACGTTTCAAAATCCAGGAGTCGGAGTTGGATCATTTTTCTTCCGACTCCACAGCCCTGGTTGAAATGTGCTTATTTCAAGCTTCATGAGCCATATCAGAGTTTGCACTGAGCGTTTGCAACTGTGCCATGTATGATAAATCATAAATGAAGCACAGCAAATTGATCTAGCTAAAGTAGTACCAAACAGAAAACTTTAAAATTTCTTCCTGAACATACATGTTCCCTTCAATCTTGAAAATTGTTGCAAAGTTGATACGCAAGACATTTTTTTTTTCGTTCTTTTTAAAACATAGATAGCGTTTGCATGCATTTTTTCTAAATTTCTTTCAAGAGCACCTTTTGTCATATTTATTAGGATTTTTTTTAGGTTGCAACTTAATTCATTATTCTCCAACCAAATATACAAAGCGATAACCGAAAGAACATAATCTTTTTTGTCTAAAAAATACCTTGTCTGCATAACTATATTTTTGTTGAAATCATTATTCCTCTCTTCTTACAATGTACACAATTTTTTTTCCCTTGCAGTTGAGAGAACATCCGCTGGACCACCTAGACGTATCCTATCAACGCCACAAGGAGTAAAGCGAAAGATAGAAAAACCAGGTATAATAATAAGAGAGAAAAAAAATTCTCTATTTCTGTATCAAGTTATTTTTAACTTACAAATTATATTGGAGAATTTGTTGTATTGGTATTACATGGTACATTACAATTAGTGTGTAGTTAAAACTTTATTACGTTTTTAAGAACGACCACACCAGGGTTGAGTGATTTAAATCAGTTGATTATTTTGAAATTGTTTTAAACCATTATTTTTAAAGATTAAAATTTAAAAGTTCAGAAGAATGAATTTGACGGGCATGAAATTTGGAGTATTTTTTCTAATAAAAACCATTAATTTTTTAAATCTTCATATGGTAATAATAATAAAAGAAAATAAAGAATAAAATTTGCAAATGCATAACTATTTTGAAGACTTCAGTTTGTACTGATTGAAAACATCACATATTTTTCAAAATATCAGATATTTTTAAAAATATGTCTTCAAACCCTGCAAATAATCTTTCCAAAAGAAAGAAAAGAATGGTAGTGAAATGAAATATATAGAAACTGATAAAAAATCTCGACAATCATCCGACACAATCTGTTACAGTGCTGGATCTATTATTTTTCCGAGGTGGGGCCCTGGATCCGGCGCTGCTCATTTTAACAATAACACTTAAATAAAAAGAACTTGCTTAGGATATATGAAAGATGTATCTTTTTAATGAAATGAGGCATAATAATTGGATATTTATCTGTTAGCTGTTAAATTATTTAATCACTCATTTAAAGATAACCTAGTATGACAATTTTCCACTTCCCTTAATTAAAAATATGCATATCAATAAGACCAGAATTCTAAGGGAAAAAAATGTATGCTTTTCAATCCTTGGTGAATTTTATTAAAGATTTAGAAGTGAAGAAGTATGTTTATTTTATTTAATTTTTTTTAAATCATGTATTAGTGACGCAACAAATATTTGGCTTCGACCAAATACCTAGCTTACTATTCAGCCTAAACAAAATATTTGAAAAAAAAGCATTGAAAGTTTTACATCTTTACGTTTGTATTGATCGTGTTCATTAAACATTTCTTAATTTGAACATAAATAGGTTGTATGATTTACAAATTAAAACTGATTTTGTGATTTGATAGATACAGAGAACGCACTTGGAACAAGAGTGCGCTGTTTCATTCCTCCCTGAAATTTTATGAACTGGACCACCTAAGCTATATGTTTTTCATTATGTGTAAAAAGAAATTGTTCAGAATTTGACATCTAAATTAACATTTTCATTTGTTAGTTCCAAATACATACTTTAACTTAACATTTAGATTTCAAAACTTAAAACAGAAAATAAATTTAAATTTAAAAAATATGATTTATATTCAAAAAATCTAATTATTTAAAAAGATGAGGATTTTTATCAACCCTGCACAAGACGAGTTGCAACAAAAAATTGAAAACTATACTTGGTTGCTTTGTTGGAGCTATTTTATGTGAAGTATTTTATTTTGTATTTTATTTAGGATCTTCAATCCAGCGTGTCCAAGAATATCGTAACAAGAAGAGAACACAAATGATAAACTGGGAAGAGGATGAGGACACGCAAGTGTTGACTACTCAGAAGGAAACAAATGAAAACATAAAAAAATGAACAGAAACTTGGAAACTCGAATCGAGTTAAAAAGAGAAAGCTTAAAAAACCAGCAGAACATTATGAACAACCAGGCTGTCATTGCTAGTCTGCTGGCCAGATCCTTAGGTTTGGATTTGCAAACCTCAGAATCGTAAAAATTGGAATGGTTTCCTGCATTGTATTTATCATTTTCTCCCTTTTTAATTAGAAATTCATATGATAAATAAAATTCTATTTCATTCATATAGTCTATTTATTTTTGTCCAAATTTAATTTTACCCGGTTAACTAGTCAGTCAAAAATTGTTTTCTAAAATTCATTTTCCTTATGTGATCTTAGAAAGGCTGTTTGATAGTCGTTTTTCCTTGAAATCTCTATCCTCGGTTCTGGTCATTCGAAGCATACGTCTTGCTGTGATTGCCGAGTGCCAACAGTATGAATCAAACTCCTTTCAGTTACACAAATAAATCTAATACCTGGAGAAAGTCAGTATTTAACACCCGTTCAAGGAACTACAAACACAGAATTTAAAGCTTGATATATGTTTGAAGACATTGTTCTTTTCTATAAGCAACAACTTCATCAGTCAACATTGTATTTATGTACTGTAACTAAATTAAGTTGTTATTTTGTAATGTAAAAGCAAGAGAAAATTTAACAAAGTAACTTATTAGTATTTTTCCCCCTTTTTAACACTTCCACTAATTTATAGATAACATAAGCTATTGTTTTTTCATGAATAGGAGTAGCATTCTGTGAATATTTGTAAGGCTTTTTTTTTCTTCCTTACTTTCCCACTCCACGTAAGTAGTCACTCTTTCAATTATCAATGGTTATTGTACATTTTTTATTTTAGCACATATTTAATCTTTTGTACATTGAAAAGACACACACACAAAACTCTGGTACAGATAAAATTTAAAAGAAATAATGATTAATTAGCATTGCGACTAAAATGAATGGCTAATTCATCCCTATAACGTAAACCACGTTCTCTCACATAACTTTGGTTTCCCCAATCTGGAACTTCGTCATCTTCCTCTTCCTCTTCCTCCTCCATCTCATAATCGTCATAAATGATCTCTGCTTCATTCCGAGCCATGCATATATTGTGCAAAATGGCAGCAGCCATAATCATTTTGCATACTTTAGCTGGCGAGTATGCTAATGTCCCCCCCCCGTTTGGTCAATGCATCGAAATCTACTTTTTAAAACTCCAAATGCTCGTTCGACTACATTTCGTGCACTTCGATGCTTTTGGTTGAAGAGCTGCTCACGGGGAACGGTTGTATCGGCACTGTATGGAGTCATGAGCCAAGGCTCTAAAGCATAACCGGAATCTCCCAACAAGAAAGTACGACTTGGAATAAGGTTTCCTGTAAACTTGTTCCTCAGGTGGCACATCCTCCATATGAATGAGTCGTGGCTGCTTCCCGGCCACCTTGGCACGACGTCTAGAAACATCATTTTTGAATTTGCAACCTGTAAAATAAAATAACCTTTAATGTGTCAAATACCAACATAAGCAGACAATGTTTGAATTAGGAAGTTGCCCCAGAGCAAAGTATACTAGAAATTCAATAAATTTTGATTTATAAATTTCCGAGAAAACTATTAACATTAGAAAATGCAGGTCATTGCCGAAGTAGATACTATTGACCTTATGAGAAAATATGCCCTGAATCATGATTTTTCTATATAAAGTGAATTCCTAGAAATAGTATTGCCTCACGTTGGCGGGGAGAGACAGGGAGGGATGAAAGAAAGATTTGAGATAAACAAAACCTGCCTTCAATTGGTTAAAAATAAAGACCCGCCTCACTGACTGTACGGCCCCCCTTTGATGATTTTGAAAAGAAATTCAAATCTCAGCTCTTTTCTATTGATATTGATATTTGTTTTCATATTAAAATGTAAGCAAATCATTTTATAATCCTTCTGTTTTATCCTTTTATAATTAATAATTTAACTATTAATCGTTCTTGTATAAGAGGTAAGGGTTTGTGTTTTCTGGCCCGGGTGCTCTTAAAGCCCTGACCTAGCCCAAATACCTGCCTTGCAGCCTGAAGCCCTTGGTCAAGAAAACCGAGATGGGCTTAGTAGGCTTTGGCCCTCATGGTCTGTTGCGTCACTGATTTTTTTTATTGAAGTTAAGCATGAATCGATCAATATAAGCAATACCTTGCAGTGATAAACTTTTTATTTGAAAATTATCTTTAGTTCAAAAACCAGTAATTATTATTTTAAGTTTAATTCTGAAAAATATTTTAGCTTTACAAAAAATATAGTTAGTACAAACTTTCAAATCAGAAATGAAATTTAAATATTTTTGAAAGATCAACTAATTTCAAGAACTTTTATTGTTACTACTGCAGTGAAGCACCCTTTATGCTTCTTTCAGAAGTTTTTCTCTATTACACGTTTTGATAACATGTTTTATTTACATGTGTATCCATTACATATTAACGTTTATGAGCTCTGTGACCTTCTAAGATTGCCCAAGAGAAATACAAATATGTATCATGAGGAAGTGATTTTATGTTTTTACTACTATTCTTGGCAGTGGTCTGCCTGCTATTCTTGGTCTACACGAGTGGTAAAATACTGTGCTAAGCACAGATGTGGTATCTGCACATTTTATGAAAATTGAGTTATTGTCACCAGGTGGTTGTTAGTAATTTAGGCTACCTAAATCTCAAGTTTTTTGCCGATTTGTGAACACAAGTTATTAAAAAAAGCTTTAGGAAAAAAGTCGTAACTGCACATTCTGCGTAGTTTGCTAAGGCAATTTAAATGTAAGTGAAAAATACTGTGCTTTTAAAGTGGTATCTGCGCCAGTTACCAGTTTTTTCCTTAGTAATTTGTAGAATACTAAGGATTTTTATAACTTTGTAAAATAGCATATTTAATAATGTAGCAGTTTATTGTAACAGAATGCTAATATTAGTTTACCATTGAATAGTTGATATAAGTCGATAAAAAAATTAATACAACTTTGCATAAATGTTTGAGTAAATATTCAGCTTTTTCTTTTTGAACCTTTATTTAAAATGCAAATTCCGAAAAATCAAATTCATGTAAAATATTCATATCTAATTCTTTCATGCAAAAAAGCGCAATTCATTCTTTGGCCAATTATCTTTTCATTTAAGTATCGTCTGCTGTCAAAATTACCTTCATGCTGGGTAAAAATAAATCTATAAAACAAAACATCATAAATCATAGCATCAACACATTCTTTGAATATGAAGAACATAAAGTTATAATGGTTTACAGTTTTAAATGTCAGAACTTTTGAAAATAGTATTTTTCAGACGGTAGGTTCTGTTAGATTTGTATTAACTGAATAATGCAGCAGCTTATTCAAACAAAGCAAAACATTATTTAATCATACATTATTCTCGTTTTACTAAATTATTTTTGTTGTATCTGTGCAGTTACCCATGAAAATGCCTAAGTAATAGCCACTTACGGTGAAATTACCCTAGTATATGAAAAGGTTTTGAAGAAAAAATGTGTTGTAACTGCATTCATTCATTTTAAATTTATATTTTTACAAAAATAGCTCTTAGGTGGGTTAGATAAGTTATTTATGAAACAACTACCGCGAGTTGAACATTTAATTAAGTCATAAATCAAAGAAAGGAGTTGTAAAACTTAGATCGTGAATTCCTCGTTATGAGCTCAATTGTAGATACCACTTTCGCGCTTAGCACGGCAGAATAGTTGGTTACTACAATACAGTACAGGTACAGAAAAGTTGGTGAAAAAAATATTTAAATTTATCTTACCATCTGAACATTTATACTAAACTTCCCTTTCCTGTTGAGGTAGGTGAACCAGTCCTCCGTTGGGGGACACTGGATGGTTACATGCGTGCAGTCGACTGCTCCAATAGTATTTGGAAAGCCCAAATCAGCATAAAAAGCTGCAGTGGCCAAATGTATTTCATTTCCGACTGGGAACCTTATGTGCTCGCCTCTCAAATCAACGAGTGCATTTATAATTCTATCCATGTGTCTAGAAATAGTAGATTGGTCAACATGGGCAAGAACCCCATCTGCTAGGACATTTTGAAAGCTTCCTGTGCCAAGAACACGAAGAGTATTCAGTACCTAAAATTTAAAATTATATTTATGATTAAGCTATTTCTGGATGGCATATACAAAATGCAGTATTTCTAGTTAAACTTTCCCTTCAGCGTTAAGCTTGCTTCAATGCATGTTATTCTAATCTCATGCATAGTAAGATTTATCTTACTATGCAGTTATAAAAATATAAAGTATCTGCACCAGCGTTAGAAATCAGTGAAAAATCCTACTGGTCCCTCGGACCAGTCAACGTGAATATGTACTGGTCCTCAAACAACACCACTGATCCGCTTTAAATTAAACACTAAATATGTTTGTACCAAAAAATTACTTACGCTTTATGATGATTACATTGATTAAGTTTTAGCTCATTGACAAATCATGTAACTTCAAAATTACTGTACTGCGAATTAAGTTCAAGATCATAAACAGAATATTAAATCACAATGTGAATGTAAACACGTAATATTAAATAACAATGCAAAACAGATTAACGGTATAAAACATTTTTCTTCTGATGAGGTTTTTAGTATAGTACTTAAATGTTTTAGAATTTCTAATTGGCAATAAGCATTTAAATGTGCAATCTTAAACAGCCAAGCATACAGTCAGAAAACAAATTTTGTTAAACACTTAAAATAGGCTACCAGAAATTTGTGAACTAAATTTGACCATTTTTACTTTGTTTCAGGATGTTATTTTCCCCTCCAAGTGTGAGTAAAATGTAAATGTGTGATTTAAAATTAGATAAAACTTTTCAAAATAAAATTAACTATAAAAGAGGTCAACCTAGGCTGATGCTTTTGAATTTTTTTAACCGAGTGTGATAAAAAATAAGCAGCAGTAAGTGGTCCCATGGACCACTGATTATTTTTTTATGGTGGTCCGAGGCTGGTTTCACTGGTCTGGGACCAGTGGACCAGCAGTAATTTCTAACGCTGATCTGCACACATAGCTCAAAAACTATCAGGAGGAATGAAAATAAACATACAGAGGGTAGGTAATTTTTAAGTAAGAAAATGCGTAATTGAACAGTTTAAGGGGGGAGGGGTGGGGTATAGACAAGAACACGAGAATTTAGATTCGCTGAGTAGGTAATTAATGTGGTTGACTTTTCAACAACAATAATCACTACGTGTTTCGCTCATAGCAGAACAACTAGTAGGTAATTGGCTACTAATAATTTTATATAGTACAAAAAGAAAAAATCCACATGCTTATAATTATTGTGTTTTAGCAACATGCAATGCAAACAAATTAAACAACTTTACTTCTACCAAATGTTGAGTTTGAAGAAGGGAAAAACGAAAAAGAAAACAAAGGAGCATCTATAGCTGTCTAACTTTTTATGAATTAAGATTTGATTTGTTCAGGAATATACTACACTTTCATTTCTAGAACCTACTTGGAATTTGGGACATTCCTATATGTTTTTACATTAAAATAGTAATATTGAAAACGTAAATAGAATGAAGCACATCATTTAGCCCGTAAAGCTCCAACGATCTGCATCTGTAACGTTACTTAACATTTAATTTCAATAAACAAAACAGTACAATTGAAGTAACAGATCTCTTGTTTACATGGCAACTGTTCTTGATGAATGGAAGTAATTATAACTATATAAAATCGCATGCTGATGAACCATGTAGCAATTAAGTGCTGAGGGTAAAAGAGGTGAATTTTAAACATAGCTAATGCTAGAGGAAAACAAAATTGTACTTACTTGCAGTTCTAAAGGGTATCCATTTGGTTGAATCATGTTCCTCCTCGTCAGTACAACTCTCAGTTGACGACACAAATCCCTGGCTGTGCTCTTGGAAAGCCTGAATCTACACACGAACTTAACATTTCGCATTTGAAATGGATCGCTAAGATCCTTCAAACTCTAATTTCGATTGATTCGAGATATTTGACGTTTCCGGCGAATTAACATCACGTCCGCCATGTTTATCGCTCGCAAAGTGTCTGCGGGAAGAATTTGGTACCCACAGAGTTGAGCTGCAATTTGCCGCGTCGCTCGCAGATATGTTACAACTTGCATTGCACAAATCGCAGATGACGTCAAATACGAGCGAGTGATCTGCGATCGTTTCACTTGCATACCGGCACATATCTCTTACCCGCAATTCCTGCTTTGCAAAGCTGTAGCTATCCATTGACTTGTTTCGCTCTCATTAGGAGTTTAGTCAACCTGGACAAAGCCGTAAGCAATCTTAGGCCGATACACTTAATAAACACGATCATTCAATCATTAAACTGGTTGCTAAAAATATTTTCCACAACAGTGAAAAGTCTGCACGTGTGCAACTTGTAGCGATTCAGGAAACTTTTTTGTGTAGATACTTGTTTTTACGGGGAAATAGGTAAAAACGTGTGAAATCCCGTGACGTTCCACGGAAATAACGAGTAACGTTTCGGAATTTTTTTTACAGTGAATGTAACCAAACAGCAGCGTATACATCCACCGAACGCGCTGGTGTATATACTATCTAGTAATAATTTTTACAATCTAAATAAATTATATCAATATCAATTTAAAACGAATTAGAAGTAAAGATATTATCTTTACTCCAGTTACATCCTATTAAAATACTGCACAAAATCGACCATTTTGAAAAAAAAAGGAAAAAAAAGCTAATACTTAATTTGCAATGAGCACTATTTCATAAGTATTTAACCTATTTCAATAATACTCTTATTTAAAAAAAAAAGGACTAATGTATGCAGCAGGGTTGCGGAGTCGAAAGAAAAATCACTGACTCCGACACATGGGTTTTGAAACTCCGACTCCCGCTTTTATATATTTTATTTCTTTTTTTCCAAGTCCCCCTTCCTCATGGGTAGGAGGGCAAACCCCTAATTCAATTCGAAAATCAAACTATCCAATAGTTGCGATTTCTAAAGTGAGATGACTTAAAAATACTATTTTTAAAAATTAAAAATTGAATAGGATTAACTTGCTCCCCTTTAAAGTTTAACTCGCAGATGTTGATCAAATCCTGTGCTTTCAATTTTTGAAAGCTGTAATTTGAGGGATTTTTTTTCTTTGTTTGCTTAGTCAAAAAGCGCTTCTTGACAGGGGGTGGTCCTCCCACTCCCGATTGACACATATCTGGTGGATACCACCTTAACTGAATCTCAGAGTTTATAAAAATTGAAATAATCTAATAATATCTTATTAAATCTTAAATTTCATCTTAAAAATTTCAAAGAAAATATTTCTCTATGTTGCGTGAAGTGGTCAGGTACATGTACGTTTGGAGCATATTTTACCCAAAATGCGGTGGTATACAGCTTTGTACGAATAACTTTTACTATAGCTACATTTCTTGCCTCAATTTTTATTTTAGTTTTATTGGCAGCTTTAGAGTTAACCGTAATAAGAAGATTTTAGGATTAATTTTGAATTTACCAAGCACCCTTAGAAATTTCCTGACTTGCTCAAGCGATTCATACATTCCTTTTACTATTTTATAACTGAGATCGAGGTGTATATATATATATATATATATATATATATATATATATATATATATATATATATATATATATATATATATATATATATATATATATATATATATATATATATATATATATATATACATATATATATATATACATATATATATATATACATATATATATATATATACATACATATATATATATATATATATATATATATATATATATATATATATATATATATATATATATAAATCTCGTGTCACGATGTTTGTTCGGGGTAAACTCCGAAACTACTCAACCGATTTTTCTCAAATTTCATATATATGTGTCATTTGATCCAACTTAAAAGATAGGATAGTTTTTATAATTTTTTTATTGCAAATTTCATATTAATTATGCAATAATAGTGTGAATTAATCGTTTAGTTCTAAAAAATCTTAATAGATGGCGAGGTAAGTTAATTAATCGATATAACTCTAACATCGTATGACTTACTGCTAAAAACACCATGATAAAAAAACTCAGAAATGTTGCTTAGAATTTCCATATAACGTTTCGGGATATTACAGGTTATTATTCACTTCCTGAGAAAATCAACTATATTTTTCAAAACGTTTCCTTGAATTGCTACAAATTGCAGATTTCCACCGTTGTGAAAAATATTTTTCTCCACCAGTATCAAGATTAACTAAATGCATTTAATACGTGTATCGGTTTCGGAGCGAGTACGGTTCGTCCAGATTGACTCGACACCAAATGTGTGCGAAAAGATATCTGGATAACGAAGCTTTACAAAAGTTGCAGACACCAAATGTGTGCGAAACGATATCTGGATAGCGAAGCTTTACAAAAGTTGCAGACACCAAATGTGTGCGGAAAGATATCTGGATAACGAAGCTTTACAAAAGTTGCAGAGGAGTTGCATTCGAGCTACTTGCTTGAGAGTCTGCCTTTGCGTTGGCAATGCGTGCATAAATGCTTTGAGATCTTTCTTAGAAAAGCAGGAAGGTTACAGGCTTTTATTATATTAAACCTGCGTTAGGTTTCTCTGCCTTTAACCAAGAACACTACTGAAATCTTCAAAAATATTCCAGGTTAATTTCAGGAAGGTTAATGAATTTAAGCGGAGAACAATTATTTTCTTTATTTTCTTCCCCAACAAATTTTTAATATCATTGATTCTTGCAAAGATACGTTCGCAACAGAAAATTGTAGTGACAATTGCATCGTCAGGCATTGCTGCTACTTTTTTTAGATGGTAGACGAACAACACATTCAGCTTTAAAGTTGCCTATTAGATATTCATAACAAACAAAACGCAATGTGTAACATTAAAGAAAAAAAAAAAAACGTAGAATGGCTGTAGTGTTGCAAGAGAGTGAAATTATAATTTGGGATAAGTGTACTATGGCTCATGAGTAAAAGCATTCATTCGAAGCCCATCATAGGATTGTGCAAGATTTAAACGGCAACGAAAAACTTTTAGGCGAAATTGTCTGAATACTGTCTGGGGACTTTCGGCAGACATTACCAGTTATTCCGATGAAATCAACGCATGTTTAAAACAATCGTTTTTATAGCCTAATGTCGAGATAATGCGATTGGCCATGAACATGCGAGTATAAAAGGAAAATAATCTAATCGCACAAGTATTTTCTAAGCAATTGCTGGGTATTGGAAACGGTGAAATTGAACTGTCCCAAATATACAGTACAACACATAGCCAGACAATTTCTACACTGCCGTTGAGACGAAAATTGAACTAATTAAGAGTCTATTCCCAGATAAATTTAATTTTTTTTAAAATCATAATTGCCTCTGTAATTGCGCTGGTTTTGTAGCAGTTTTGTTTTCGGTAAACATTCCGGAACAGACAGAAATATTTGTGGATCGTCAATTGTCGACTGTCAAATACATATCCCGATGCATGTCGCAAATTGTATTTATTGGTCGTACTAAGTTATTGGAGTTGACATTTTCTAATGCAGGTTTGACATAAGGACAATTACTATTCGTCAACTGTTTAAAACAATTTTGACGACATACTATTTTTAAGGAGAAACTATATAACTTTCACGTTTGAAGACGTATTTCATAAAGTTTAACAAACACACAAATGTCCAAATCCAGATTTTACACCAAACATGAATATGAAGCTTTAGTTTTAACTGAAGGTTTTTGCGTTTCAATTTCAAATTTGCCACTTAGTTATTATGATATGCCGTCACTTGGTGGTTGGGCCACCGACTTACAACTGACTGATTTGTAACGTATAACAACTGAGCAATGACGCTGTCTTAGCTACAATTATTGCGAATAATGATCCATTACTGACGGCTGGTAAAAAAAGCTCCCCATTGATGCTGAACAACCCTATACAGTTGTCGATGAAAACAAAGCAGTAAACATTCCAACTGAATTTTTAAATTTCCTGGATACACCAGGAATGTGACTGCACGATTTCCGGTTGAAAATTGGCCCAACAATTTATTCTTTTTCGCGATTTAAACCCACCTAAATTACGCAACGGTACATGTTTCTTCATCAAAAGTCAACAATTTTGACGGGAAAGTTTAAAGGAGAAATATTTGTGTTGCCACGTAATGCATCAATAGCGTCATAATTTTCAAACACATTTGAAAGGTTTCAATTTTTGATTCGTTTAGCTTTTGCAAAGACCATTAATAGATCTCAAGAACAAACAATGTCTTCTTTCTGTTTGGACTTGAAACATAAATATTTCTCTCATGGGCAACCATATATCGCCTTTCTCACAAGTGGAAAGTTATCATACTTTTCGTATGATCAAAAGACTGGTTAAGCAAGAACATTGTGCACAACTTAGTGCTTAGACAGTTTTCAGTTTTCAAATAATAGAAACAATAGTTCGAAGTCAATGTTATCTACTTCATTGAAAAAATTTAATTTTTATATGTTTTTAATTTAGTTATTGTATTTTGTAATGAAGTTATTGATTACAAACTATAGAGAAAGCTGAGGTGATGAAATGTAGTGTAGAATCTAAAAGTGTATGGTGGTTTACTCTTAGTTTCTACATTCGGTTATTTTACAATCAGTTTCGATATTTACTATCACTTTCAAGTTATTTTTGCTTTTTTTTTCGCCGAAGTCATATTTTCAAAATTTACTAAGCGTAAGTATAGTGCTTTTCCCATAGAAAACTTAGTTAGTACTTACTGAATTCAATAAGTACTTTCTTCAGCCTGCATTGTAAAAAAAAAAAAAAAAAAATCCGGAACATTACTGAGTAAAAATTTCGATACTTGCTTGCAGTTCTGGCTAAGCTTTGGCTATGTTTGCATTACTGCTTATACAAGTTCCTTAATAAATTAGAAAGGTGCTAAGCTTTTTTTTTTTATCCCTTCCTAAGTTTACACTAAAGTTCCAGAAACACGACTAGCTTCGAATAGGAAGATCTTCGAATTTTTCAAAAGGCTTCCGAGATAATTTCAGGAAGGTTATTAACTTTTATCGGAAAACTTTCCGGGTTTTGGCATGACATGTTACTGGCAGAAATTGGCTACATCAGCTGCTCATAATTTTCCAGGAACATTTATTAATCGTTTTTACATTGAATCACGCCGATTATCAATCTCTTATGTTTTAAAATCGGCTATACTATTTTAAACTCTATTAAAAATTTATTTGATTCTATCAAAATATTGAGTAAAAGTTTATTTTAATCCAACTTCTTTGCCACAGCAACGCGTGGCTGGGTCAGCTAGTATATATATAAAAATCTCGTGTCACGATGTTTGTTCGGGGTAAACTCCGAAACTACTCAACCTATTTTTGTCAAATTTCGTATCAATGTGTCATTTGGTCCAACTTAAAAGATAGGATAGTTTTTATAATTTTTTACTGCAAATTTCATGTTAATTATGCAATAATAGTGTGAATTAATTGTTTAGTTCTAAAAATTCTTAATAGATGGCGGTGTAAGTTAATTAATCGATATAACTCTAACATCGTATGACTTACTGCTAAAAACACCATGATAAAAAAAGTTCAGAGATGTTGCTTAGAATTTCCATATAACGTTTCGGGATATTACAGGTTATTATTTACTTCCTGAGAAAATCAACTATATTTTTCAAACCGTTTCCTTGAATTGCTACAAATTGCAGATTTCACACCGTTGTGAAAAGTATTTTTCTCCACCAGTATCAAGATTAACTAAACGTATTTAATAGGTGTATCGGTTTCGGAGTGATTGCGGTTTGTCCAGATTGACTCAACACCCAATGAGTGCGAAAAGTTATCTGGATCACGAAGCTTTGCAAGAGTTGCAGAGGAACTACATTCGAGCTACTTGCTTGAGAGTCTGTCTTCGCGTTGGCAATGCGTGTATTAATGCTTTGAGAGCTTTCTTAGAAAAGCAGGAAGGTTCCAGGCTATTATATTAATCCTGCGTTAGGCTTCTCTGCAGGTGCCAGAATCATAACTGCCTTTTTAACCAAGAAGACTACTGAATTCTTCAAAAATATTCCAGGTTTATTTCAGGAAAGTTAATGAATTTAAGCGGAAAACAATTATTTTCTTAATTTTGTTCCCCAGGAAATTTTTAATATCATTAATTCTTGCAAAGATACATTCGCAACAGAAAATTGCAGTGACAATTGCATCGTCAGGCATTGCTGCTACTTTTTTTAGATCGTACACGAACAGCACATTCAGCTTTAAAGTTGCCTATTAGATATTCATAACAAAGAAAACACAATGTGTATAATAAAGAAAAAAAAGACGTGGTATGGCTGTAGTGTTGCAAGAGAGTGAAATTATAATTTGGGATGAGTGTACTATGTCTCATGAGTAAAAGCATTCATTCGAAGCACATCATAGGATTATGCAAGATTTGAATGGCAACGATAAACTTTTAGGCGAAATTGTCTGAATACTGTCTGGGGACTTCCGGCAGACATTACCAGTTATTCCGATGAAATCAACGCATGTTTAAAAAAAACGTTTTTTATAGCGTAATGACGAGATAATGCGATTGGCCATGAACATGCGAGTATAAACGCAAAATAATCTAATCGCATAAGTATTTTCTAAGCAATTGCTGAGTATTGGAAACGGCGAAATTGAACTGTATCAAAATATACAGTACAACAAATAACCAGACAATTTCTGCACTGCCGTTGAGACGAAAAGTGAACTAATTGAGAGTCTATTTCCAGATAAATTTAATTTTTTAAAAATCATAATTGCCTCTGTAATCGCGCTGGTTTTGTAGCAGTTTTGTTTTCGGTAAACATTCCCGAACAGACAGGAATATTTGTGGATCGTCAATTGTCGACTGTCAAATACATATCCTGATGCATGTCGCAAGTTGTATTTATTGGTAGCACAAAGTCATTGGGAGTTGACACTTTCTAATGCAGGTTTGACATAAGGAGAAACAGTATTCGTCAACTGTTTAAAACAATTTTGACGACATACTATCCAACACAATCATTATTTTTTAAGGAGAAACTATATTACTTTCACGTTTGAAGACGTATTTCATAAAGTTTAACAAACACACAAATGTCCAAATCCAGATTTTACACCAGAGATGAATATGAAGCTTTAGTTTTAACTGAAGGTTTTTGCGTTTCAATTTCAAATTTGCCACTTAGTTATTATGATATGCCGTCACTTGATAGTTGGGCTACCGACTTAGTTAACACTGATTTGCAACGTATAACAACAGAGCAATGACTCTGTCTTAGCTACAATTATTGCGAATAATGAGCCATTACTGACGGCTTTAAAAAAAAAGCTCTCCATTGATGCTGAACAAGTTGTCGATGAAAACAAAGCAGTAAACACTCCAAATGAATTTTTAAATTCCCTGGATACACCAGGAATGCGTCTACACGATTTCCGGTTGAAAATTGGCTCAACTATTTATTCTTTTTCGCGATTTAAACCCACCTAAATTACGCAACGGTACACGTTTCTGCATTAAAAGTCAACAATATTTGTCGGAAAAGTTTAAAGGAGAAATGTTTGTGTTGCCACGTAATCCATTATTAGCGTCATAATTTTCAAACACATTTGAAAGGCTTCAGTTTTTGATTCGTTTAGCTTTTGCAAAGACCATAAATAGATTTAAAGAACAAAAAATGTCTTCTTTCGGTTTGTTCTTGAAACAAATATTTCTCTTATGGGCAACGAAATATTGCCTACTCACACGTGGAAAGTTATCATACTTTTCGTATTAGCAAAAGACTGGTTGATCAAGAACATTGTGCACAACTTAGTGCTTAGACAGTTTTCAGTTTTCAAATAATAGA
The DNA here is from genome assembly GCF_026930045.1 of Uloborus diversus. Classification (NCBI taxonomy): domain Eukaryota; kingdom Metazoa; phylum Arthropoda; class Arachnida; order Araneae; family Uloboridae; genus Uloborus; species Uloborus diversus. The sequence goes on along the minus strand of NC_072733.1, from coordinate 8,535,203 downwards.
AACAATAGTTCGAAGTCAATGTTATCTACTTCATTGAAAAAATTTAATTTTTATACATTTTTAATTTAGTTAGTGTATTTTGTAAAGAAGTTATTGATTACAAACTATAGAGAAAGCTAATGTGAATAAACTGTAGTGTAGAATCTAAAAGTGTATGGTGGTTTACGCTTAGTTTCTACATTCGGTTATTTTACAATCAGTTTCGATATTTACTATCACTTTCAAGTTATTTTTTTTTTTTTTTTTGCGGAAGTTATACTTACAAAATTTACTAAGCGTAAGTATAGTGCTTTTTCCATAGAAAATTTAGTTAGTACTTATTGAATTCAATAAGTACTTTCTTCAGCCTGCACGGTAAAAAAAAAAAAAAAAAAAAAAAAAAAAATCCGAAACGTTACTGAGTAAAAATTTTCGATAATTGCTTGCAGTTCTGGCTAAGCTTTGGCTATGTTTGCATTACTGCTTATAGAAGTTCCTTAATAAATCAGAAAGGTGCTAGGCTTATTTTTTTTTTTTTGTATCCCTTCCTAAGTTTACACTAAAGTTCCAGAAACACGACTAACTTCAAACGGGAAGATCTTCGAATTTTTCAAGAGGCTTCTGAGATGATTTCAGGAAGGTTATTAACTTTTATCGGAAAACTTTCCGGGTTTTGGTTTGACATGATACTGGCAGAAATTAGCCACATCAGCTGCCCATAATTTTCCATGAACATTTAGGAATCGTTTTTAAATTGAATAACGCCCATTATCAATCTCATATGTTATAAAATCGGCTATACTATTTTAAGCTCTATTAAAAATATTTATTTGATTCTATCAAAATAATGAGTTCAAGTTTATTTTAATCCAACTTCTTTGCCACAGCAACGCGTGGCTGGGTCAGCTAGTATATATATATATATATTGAAAGTGATTACTTTTAGGAAAAATTAGGCAACAAAACTTTTTGCTGACAGTTGCTATCACTTAAATAAAGTTTAAAAATAAGCAAACTAGTAGAAGGTTTAGGTAGCTGTTACAGAAAGTTCGATAAACAACAATCCAGCTGGTTGCCACAATGACAAGCATTTTCTTATTAGTAGCATATAATCAAATTAATAGGTAGTTTTAAAAAAAATGCAATGAGAGTCAGGGAAAATTAAAGAAATAAAAAAAAACAGAGTCGGAGTCGGCATGTTTAAGAACGACTCCGACTCCTTTAACCTCAAATCAGTCTGACTCCGACTCCGACTCCACAGCCCTGGTATGCAGGTAATAATTCAAAAAGGTAAAGTAATTTTGAGTAAAATTTATGGAACAAACGCCAAGTTAGCAAGACCAATTTAGCACATAAAAAGATAGAAAAGATATCCATATATGAAAAAAAATTATTAATATGATAACTAGCACTATAACTATAAATTCTACTCTAACCTCTTTGTTTAAAATGGTTTCCGTGGAAAAGTATAGACCGAAAATCATTGCCATATATACAAAATGTAGAATAATAATGTTTTTGCATCTTTCTTTCCTAACCTTTAGACAGCTCGCGTTCGTGAAGGAAGGTTGAAGACATCTGAATCCATCCATCTGTCACAAGTGTCATCAAAATACTTCGCTCTGCTCGCATTTATTACGTTTTTTATCTCCGGAATGAAAAGTTTCAAAGATTTGAAGAATAACAGCGAATTCAAAAGCGACACTTCAGATCTAGGTTTTTAGCAAGAATAATTTATTTTCTCGCAGCCAAAATCCAAAATGAAGAACCAAGCAACAGAAAACAAATATACTTTTGGCAGTCTTGTGCAATTGTGCATCGGTTAAATGGCTAAAATTCATGTGTAAGACAAAATTATACGTGTAAACACTAGCAAGATGAACAATAAAAACTTTCAATTTATAAAATGATTTTAATAGCAATTGCGAATCAAGTTTATCACCTCAATTAAATTTTACTGCAGCCTGAAATTAAACAACTATATAAATAGTAATGTATTTTGAAGATAACGAACTTAAATAAATGTATACGAACTTAACTAAATATAACTACATTATTACGAACAAATTATGTTACGAATTTAACTAAAAATGTGTCCTTAAATCTTGATTTTATAACTAAATAATATATTTCTACATTTATAATTAGTAATCATTTTTTTAATATGAGTTTCAAGTCGCTGTAGTTTAATACTTCCTATCAGAATTATCATGGCATCTTCGAAAGCGTACTACACGCAGTTGAGGATCGCGGTATGAAAAAATATGCCTCAACGCGAGATTAAAATCAAAATAAAATTGCCCCATGATAGCAATGAAGGATTTATCTGAAACTGCATAGTGTCCCAATAAATGTCTGCACTCTTTGAATGACTCTAACACTAACAACTAATTCGGTACAGAAAAGTTTCCATGATCAAAATTAGGTAAAACATTTTACGATACAGCAATTAAACGAAATTGTTAAAATTATCGGCATTTGTGGTTCATGCTAAAGCTTTAACGGTGATACATGGAATCTAAATCTTCTTAACAATTTCAATCGGTACTTGAATTTTTCGCGGATGCACTTCAAGCAAAATGTTTAGTACACAAAACCACAAAACTAGATACAATCAATGATTTGATACCAGCCATTGATAAAAAATGTACCCATACACCAGTTGAAGTGGTTTAGATTTGAAAGTTTATGACTTTCATAGGTCAGCCTTAGTAAAAGCGTACATAATTTAAAGGCTCGAAATAGCGAATCGAGTGGGAAAAACACTGCTTTGCAAAGGCTTTTGTTGTGGCCTTAGTTATTTTATGTGCCAATAAGGAAAATAAATCACGCATCCCCCCCCCCCCGTTCCCCCACCTGGTAAAATATGAAACTAGAAAGAAATCAAAAGAACTGCTGCCCAAAAATAGCTTGGCACAATTCTCAAATTGCTTGTGCCTTTCATTTTGCATAAATAAAATTAAATATAAAAATTTTATTGTTCGTAAATTGGAGACCGTGGTAATTATTTTCATTAAGTAAAAGTTTGACTATTTACTGTTACAATTTTGAAGTTCCCTTTTCTGACTTTTTTTTTCATTCATTTTCTCTGTTTCACTAGGGAAAAAGTAGCAAATATAAAACTGGCTGGGTTTTCTCCAGCTAATTAACTATTTCTACCTTCGATGTTTTTGAAGGTTTTTCTATTCTCTGTATATACAGCATATTGCATTTGAAGAATAAGAAAACAGCATTAAAATAAAGTTAAAACTCCTTTCTTGAAGTTTTTCTAAATCAAAAATTCTTCTTGATTAAATATGTGGAGAGCAAATCCACTCTTGTTATCAACATTGTTTAAAATTTATCATTTTGCGTTGAGCCTAACGTTAAAATGTCATCGAACTCCCAAATTGATCAAAAGTTGCTTGGATCAAAAAAAAAAAAAAAAAAAAGCAGGCACTGACGGCTTGGGAGGGGGGGGGGGTGGATAACGTAAACAGACGAGCAGACATGCTCCCCTCATAAGTCTACATTCGTTTTTTACAAGTTTTTGTAAAAGTAATTTATTTTGGAGACGTTTTGCTTTACGATTCTTAATAGGGGAGGTAAACCCTTCTTTTACAAGAAAAAAAATCTTCATTTTTATGCGATATTTTTTCAAATTAAAAATGGAACACTAGAAAAAAAAAGAAAGAAAAAAACAAATTTAGAAACTTAAAGTAAGCATTGTAAAAATATAGACGGGTTGTTTCATATGTGAGGATAATATTTAATGTGTTTATAAAGTTTTACATTGCTAAAGAAAATTCATATAAAAATACTTGTTAAGTTCAAGCATAATTGTTTTTTAAATCCTTATCAAAAAGTTTTTTTTCTTTCAATTCCACGTGTGTGTCTTTCCTAGTCTTGAGAAGATTTCGACGGTTTTAGACTTTGTGCTAGGCGCTGGCGTAGCCAGAAATTTCCTTCTGGGGTTTGATGATATGGTTATAAAACATAATCTGTATGGATATAAACTCAAATTCGAGCTTGTAATATGCAAAAGCAAAAGAGCATGGGGGTTGACCTTCAATACCCTTCAGACTGTACCCTGTGACTTTTTCCTTTCTTAGACGTCATTTTCAGTTTTTGATGCTAGCGCCACCTACCTGCGTTGAACTAATGGGGAAAAAACTTGATAAGGTAAGCATGGAAAAAAAATGCATGAATCTGATTTTTTTTTAAATAAATGTTCTTTATCAGTGCAAAACAATATATACACCCTCTACTTCTGAGAAAATCTTTCTGAATTATTTATACACACAGGTACGAAACTATCTGCTTTTTAAGTTTGCATCAAAGTAAAGTTCAAATCGACTCCAGTTGCATAAATGAACTTGGTTCTACTTGAAGTTTTAAACAACATCGTTTAAACGCAAGACAACAATCACGAAACTTTGCTTTCCGATTTGGATAGTTTCATTTGTCACTTGAACGTAACATTTTGTCTGTAGCCAGAACTTGCACCAGATACTTCATTTTATGCATGACATGAAATGATGCCTCACAGCGCCAAAATTTGCAGGGGAAATAACGTACTTCTATCATTAAATTTGTCACGTAATAAATTTTTACTTTCATTCATTTCACGAGCATTAATTAGAGAAGAGTCACTTTATAATCGGATTAGTGTTTAACTATAACAGATAAATTATTCAACGCAGTTTTAATTTAATTTAGTTATTTACCTAACATGAAGTTTCAAAGAACGATATTCGTTCGTAAACTGGGGAATGTTTGCTTAATTCAAAGTGTCTCGTTCTAATTCTCATAAGACAGCTTCGTCAAACATTTTTCAAGTTTTCATTACAAATAAAGATTTTGAAGTTGATATATTTATTGTTTGATTGCATAAAACATTTTGCAGACACCATTTGTTCTCAGGAAAAATTTTTATATCCATATTGTTGAATACGAGATAATAAGTTTGATATAAATTAAACACACAAGGTTGATATTTTTGATTTTAAAACGTTAGGTCTATGTTATTTTTATGAAAATACTTAGTTGTTAGCTTTGCCTTTACGAAAACATTGTGCTCAGTTTTTACGCAAATATACGATAAATTATAGAACTGATTTTTACTTTGTTGTTACCTCAAGATGTATATTTTAAACCTAAAAATATACCTCATGCATTCATACATCCCACTAAATTTAGTCAAAACTGTTGAAAGAAAATGTTGCAACGAAGATTTCATTACTTGTCTAAAAATAAAGATTTAAAACATTATTTGGCGAAAGAAGAGTTTCCGAAATTCAAGTCGATATTTTCAATCGATTATATTACATAAATGTTATGCATTGTCATAAAATGATACAATGGATGCATTTACGTTCTTGCAAGTTTTTCAGTTTGCTTTTTTCAATGTTATGAAGTACTGAATTTCAATTTAAAAGCTGTGCATAGATTAATGGACAAGCGGCGTAACTCAATAAATTCAGCTTTTGCTGTATTTTTAACAAGTATAATAGATATACGGAGCTTTCAGTAATATTTTCAGGACCCACTTTGTCTGTTCAATTAACTTCTACACTGTGATACATTTGCTTTTTCATTGTTGTTCCGAGTAATATTCTTAAAGAAAGGTGGGAAAAGTAAGAGAAAAGCCACCACATCAAAAATTCTTCCTTTAAACATGATTCCTTTAAAATACGGTGTCCCGTAAACTGGAAAAATAACAAGAGAAAAAAAATGACTTTGTAAAAGAAAATTAAATGACAGATAAAAGGCACAAGTTTGCCAAAAAATGCATATACTAATTTCTCGGTTACAAGGAGCTACCTTTTTAATGCAAAAGATGTCAACTTTGGGATAATAAAACATCCGATTTATCAGCTATTGTTTGATATTGAAGCTTTTTAGTCGAATTTAGTCACCCACATTTTTTTTTTTTTTTTTTTTTTTGTGCAATAGAGAAATGTTTTTTTTTTTTTTTTTTTTTTTTTTCATAAAGACATGTATCTGCCAGTGTTTGCAAATTCTGCAAGTTATAGTTTGCTTATGTTATTTATTTATTTATTTATTTTAACGTTTCATTACACATTTCTGCAAATTTCTTTCTTTCTTATTTTTTTTTACGGTTTCGTGCATTAAAAATTGGTTACGTTAAACAGGATATTTTTAACTGATATTTAAACGATAAGGTTCGACTTAATATGTTTAAAAAAATAACTTTTCAGATAATACTAAAAAGTTGAAATTCCTGTTAAAGTAGGTTTCAACAACCCTTTCTACCTCACCATCAGCTTTATATATATAACATTTTTGGATCAAAAGTTCTAAAAACAAAGTGCTAAATATGCAAAGTTTTCCAAGGGGCAAAGGGTTATACACATAATGCATTTTTTTAATAAAAAGAGAATCAAAATAAATACAGTCGAGCCCGCTTATTAGAATATCGGTTAAAAGAATATCCCGCATAATATAATAGATTTTCAATGTGCCAATTCAATGTAATGTGTTATTTTAATCCCGGTTAATGGAATATCCCGCTTATTATAATATTTTTTCGTGGCAAAATGGCTATTCCATTAAGCGGGTTCGACTGCACACGCAAAATGCATGATTACATAATAACTTTTGAATTTTGGGGGGTCAATTGACCCCCTTCCCCTTTTTTTGCCTAAATGACGCACCTGGCTATATCCCAATGAAAAGTTCGTTTTTTTTTTCAATTTATATGGGAACTAAAGCAAATGGTGAAGTCTTGAAAGTCGGAAAAGTATTGTTATTATTATTGCAAAATTCAGAAAATATAAATCGAAGTTTGACTAAATGAAAACCCTAGTGATCATCGAATTTCTGCAAAATAAAGGCAGAAGGAATAACACATCCAATAGAGTGAATGACTGAAATGTCACTTTTCCTACCCAGCCAATCTCAAATTCCAAACTCCTGAATGCCAAAGAAAGTGCCGAATCATCACTTTCATTTAAAAAAAGAAACTTTTATGTTTTGAACTGCACTTTTGCGAGACCTATTTTTGTCATCCTCCCGGGGAAAGTAGGTTTCAACGAAGATGGAAGACTTCTATGTACCATTGAATTTTTAAAATATAAACCACAAGAAGATCCTACTTTCGCTTCATTATTAGGAAAGAAATTTTTGTGATTGATTTATCAAGCAAATCCTTTCAAGCATCACATTACTTAAAAATACCTCGCGTCAGCATTTTGAAACGAGGTTTGCGAAATTTATGTGGTATTTGACTACATTTTTTATTGAAAATATTGGTAAAAATAGTAAAATGTTAGGAAAACATTAGCATAAAATAAATTGGATTTAAAATTTTATATAGTGTGTATTGTATGTATATGTATTTTCCTATATTTGATTTCATAAAGCATGCTCTTCCATAATCACAATAACTTAAAGTGTTTTCTTTTCCAATAACAAGTTTATATTTACTATAAGTTGAAAATAAACTTGTGTGATTGATTAATCAAACAACTCCTTTCAGGCATCACATGTCATAAAAATTTTAAAAGAAAGTTTTCGAAATTTATGTAAACGTAGAACCAATCAAAAGAAATAACAACATCAAATAGCACAAACTGCAGCAAACTGCAATTTCTGTAACTTGGCATTGTTATTTCTTATTTTACATTTTTAATGCTCAAAGGTATATTGACAACTTAAAATGAAATGTTTCACAAAGTATTGGTATTAAAAGTAAATTTTACAGAAACAACATCACTCAATCAGTTGAAATGCAGTAATCTGAAATTAATATTGTTTGACGTTGTTATTTATTATTTTGCATTTTATGCACAAAGGTATGTAGTTAATTTATACACAGTATTGGTAATAAAGTAAATTTTACAAAAACAACAGCACTCAGTAAGTTGAATACGAAATTTCACTGCACAAAAGTACCTCAAAATGGTGCCTTGTCATCAACGTCCGAAATTTGCTCTCAACAATGATGATGAATTCGAAGTAGGGCTTGATTGATATAGTGTTGAAGTAACCCCCACTTGTTGTAGGATCTACAGACAATTCCACCTGTTTTCATTTGAAGTCGACTTCTATAGATTTTTGTTGGTTTAATCTAAACTCAGTTTTTTTAATGGGTTAATTTTGGTTAAAGGTTTCAATTTGTATATAAATGGAGGTTATTATGTAAGTACATAGAGAGCCATAATATTATGAATTTTTTTTTTTTTTTTGTTTAAATACGTATTAATTATTCATAACATACTCCCTTAAGTTTTTTAAGAGTTCACTAATGTTCAAAACTAAGGATAGTTAAAAAAAAGGGAAAAAACCTTCGATTAATTTTCAAAGTAAAATTTTTGTTGGATCTTTTATTTAATGTTATTTTCAATGGTTGTTCGAAGTATTTCAATATGAAATGGCTTATGAAAATGTATTGAATGTATTTGAGTTCCTTCTCAGCTACATATATATATATATATATATATATATATATACGAAAAATTTTATGACTAATCTAGCCACAAGTAGGATCATTACCTCACTTTAAATTACGTTTCATTTCGTCACTGAAATTAATTAAAGAATTTTTTTAATTTGGACGTATGCCCTTTCTGCAATAAATATACAGAAAGACTAGTTTACGGTGATGACAATGTGAATCAATTGAAAAAGATTTGTTTCAAACTGATTTATGATAATAAAAAATAATAATACAAAGTGACAAAAATAATTAATGAGTTTATGAATACGGACTTCGCTATCTTAAGGATCGTGTATTTTCCTCTTTCTCTCGTCTTGTTTTAGTGAAATAATCAAGTCGTAAAAAAATAAAAAAGAAATACAAAAACTAACAAACTGAGATAAAAAGCAAAAGTTGTACATGCGTATAAAAATATATTCATATTCATATTCATCAAATACATCCTACGTGGAATTTTTTTTTTCTATCCTTCTCTTATCTAGTTTGGTGTACCCAGTTCGATGTACATATCAGTATGACTATGTTCAAAATTGCACTGAATAATCATCTTGATATTTATTATTTCTTTCAACAATATGAAAATGTTCCCTTTATACTCAATATTCCCAAAGGTAGTTCAGTTGACAAGCGTTACTTTGCAATATTCTCTTGAAAACCGTCTATAAAATAGTTAGCCTGTTCATTTGATGTTCTATCGAATATTTAAGCATCATGAATGTTGATATTTGAAAACATTTGTTGCCCAGTAGAATCTTTTTCCAAAATCTCAATTTTGGGGTAAGTTCTCTTAAAAAATGAAGGGCACCTGTTTAAGCAGTTACAGATTCCATTGTTTTCAACAGATTTGACGCTGAATCTTGATGTAATTTCAGGGTGTCACTGATAAGAGATTGGATTTCACATGGTTATAACCTGTCATATCTGTTGAACATTTGCTTTACTGTCCCAAGATTCCGGTCGCAATGTCCTCTCAGAGGAAAGTCATCAGCAATTTTGTTAAATTTCTTCAGTGTTATTTCTAGAAAAAGTCTCCTGCAGTGTTGTTCTTATTTTGACCAGCGTACATCTCATTGAAAGCATAGTTTTTTTCCCAGTTCCTAGAGTGATGTTAATAAAAACCCCTAAGAAATTAGCAAATTTCATTCGGATTAAGTGATTTTGAATCTCTCCCGCCCCCTGACCCCCCCCCCCCCCCCAACCTGACGCACCTACCATTACTGAAATTATGTAAGATCAAAGGAGTTATTCGTTTTTACTTCATTACGCCAAAAAATCTTAGTTTTTCTATGGTCTTGCCATTGCGCTATTTCTTCCTTCGCGTTTAGTGCAGAAAGGGCATAGCTCCGGTACTTAGCCCTTTCTGCATTAAACGAAAAAATGTGACCCCGAAATAAAGTGCTTTGTTGCACAAGAATTGCACCAACTTTATAATCAAAATGCTATAGTAAATTTAATCCAACAGAGTATTTACACAAGAAGATAATCAGATACAGAAATTGAAGTATAACAGATTGAGGGAAACAAAATGGAACATATTCAATACATAAAGTGACTACCAAATAGATAAAATTGTCACTGTTTAATTTCGTAAATTATTTTAAAACAATTAACCGTTTAATAGTGTATTAATACACTCTTCTTAATTATCTTAGTATAACTTCGCAACGCGAGAGCCAATGTGGCTCCATCTGGTGGGAATGTTGGCGTCAATTTTGCCTGTGTCATTTAAATTAGTGCCCTAACAAAAGAAAATGAAGAACCGAATGTTTTTCGGGAGGATTGAAAATCGCACTAAGTCTGCGAAAATCGGTGCTCCATAGGCAGTCTCACTGGAAAAAAAAACTTGACACTAAATGTTTTTTAAATGTTCGTGTGTATAGCTACATTTGATTGTCGGAAATTTGTTTCGTTCCTGTTTTCAATATATCTATTTTTTCTTTAATATGAAAAGTTCATAAATTTACTTCAAAGTTAGTGATCTGAATATGAGATTTCAAAATGCCAAAACCGTATTTTTTAATCAGTATCATTATTTCGTCCAATAATATTATTTAGACAACTTGCTCGGAATACTAATCAATCTAACAGGAAATCAATTTGTGTCGTAATAAAATAATTATGCACAGAAATTTCGACCTTTACTAACAATACAGGCAGTCATAAATTGTCCCAATGCCTTCTGTTTCACGGAGAGTAACTTTTCACACATACAAGTAGATTTCGAGAAATTTCGGAGCTCAATAAAGTGTTACCTTCTCCGATCACGTGAACAAACCAAGTCTTTTTAGTTTAAAGTAAACTATTGTGTTTCTTGTATTGATCAGTTGCTCTTCAACGCTTTCAATGGATCGATAAAAGTTAGGAAATGTGTTCCTTTCGATTTTTGTAAATAAAAGAGCAGGTTTACACTGAGTCTGGATGCGAAACAAAAAGTGCTTGAAAATCTTTAATCTTAAATTGAAACGACGGATATTAGCTAAGAATATGCAGTAAATATTTCTGAAAACCAATTTTTAATGCAAGAAATGATCATAAATTAATTTCGCGTAAAAGATTTACTTCTACTAAATGTATAAAAATGTGATGGCAAAAAGTTTTTTTCAGAGTTTTATAAACAATCATTTTTCCCCCCACAGCATGTCTTTTGTTAAAAAAAAAAAAAAAAAAAAGATTGATTTTTATTCGTAACGTGCTTGAATCTTTTTTCTCAATATTTTTTTTTCAACATGTTAACGCTGAATTACGCCCCATTCTTCCCAGTTACTAATGATACACACTTCAACCGCAGCGACATTAGTAACTTGGAGAATATCGCCTCTGCTACCGATTTCCCTCAAGGTTAACAGTTTTCCAACTGATAAATCAATTGTTTAAATAGTTGTTAGCTTTTTAGTTTATCTGTCATTTTTGTAATTCATGCTCATTCTCCTTGTAAAGCATCAGCTTTTCCCACACTCTTTATTCTGCCAAAACGTAACTTTAAGGTTTGATCCGAGAGAGAACAACAACTGTTCTTGTTTTTTGGATCACAATTTTTTGGCACATGATTACTACTTTTCTAGCACATGTCGCACGCCCTCAAGAAGTTTGAGTAAACCGTACTAGCTATTCATTTAACATAACTGGTGGGTAGTAGAGTAAAAACGATATGATGAATATCGTTTTTACCAGCCAGCCAGCCAACCAACCAACTAACCTGCAAGACAGCCAACCAACCAGCCAACCTAACCACCCACCCACCAACCGACCAACCAGCTACTCACCAAACAACCAACAAACCAACCAACCAAACAATCAACCAACCAACCAACCAACCAACCAGCCTGCCAGCGAACCCACCAACTAACCAGCAAGCCAGCCAAAGAACCAATCTGTCAACCAACCAGCCAACCGACCCAGCCAGGCAGCCAACCAACCAAACACTACCAACACATGATTAAAATTTCATAATTAAGAAATAAATTCTAGAACTTTAAGTAAGTCTTATGAATTTAGACAACAAAAACTAGCCAGTAAACATCACATTATAAATTGCTTTCATATGTTGTATTATTTGATACTACATCGCTTAAAACTACTATTGCGTAAAATCTGCTTCTCCTTCAGCACAATTATGGCCCGACCAGATTGACGGAACCTCAAATGCAGAAGAACTGCTGGCAAATAAGTTGTTTGGTTTCCTCCAGGAATACTGGAAAAATAAGTAATATTATCCTTAGTTTATTTTCAAATCATTGTCTTCGAAAGTTTTTTTTTTTTTGGAATATATCTCTCACGTACAGATAACCTGTTTTTTTCCGTTTACATATTTTTTGTAGGACATTTTCTATATGCAATTTTTAATGCATTCATCAATATCAGAAACTGACTCTTAGACCATTTCTTAGAGTATTCACAGTTATCCACTTTAAAAAAAGAACTGTACTCAGATTTATATAACCTTTATGGTGATTATGCAAAAATGTAGCAAACTAACAATAGAAAGGGAAAAAATTACCTTTTATGATAGTTCTTAAATGTGAAAGATGCGACAGTAAATAGATGTTATTGTAGACTGTGTGTGAGAGCCTCTGTAACAAAAATGATATTAAAAGTTACTGCATTTGATAAAAATGTGTGCTATTTTGAGGAAATAATTTTTTTTTCTGCATACAGAAGTCTTTCTTTTACGAAACCACAGCGTAAAAGAAATCCTTGCAGCAATAGAGTTTTATATCGTCATTTGCAATAATAAAACTAGGTAATACAGTGCAAAGCTTCAAAAGATTTTACGCACTCGCTTGCTTAGAAACATTTTGCTTATGATATGTCACTATGTTTTTCTTTGCTTTTCTATTATAAACCAAAATCGTGTTTAACTATTTAACTGGAAACCTTCTAAATGTGTGAATTATTTCTCAAATTGATCTTAATCAGAATCACTGCAAAAAAATGTCATGACGTTATCGGCTGTCTAAAAAATAATAATAATTCATAGCGTCTTTACTTGTAGAATATATATTTTCAAAGCACTATTAATATTGTATGCATAAATTTATTTAAAAAAATTAACATTACATTATTTTATTTTCTTTGCCAAGAATTTCCATAGAATTGAAAACTATGGCAAATGTAACAATATGGAAGGTATAAAGACTATTTAGACGGCCATGATAAATCTGTAAGAATATGGAAAAAGTAGTAATTTTCTTTACATGCCTTTCCGGAATGATCAATTTATCATTGTCAAAATGCGTAACTGTGTTCATCCCTTGGTGTTCGTTTGAATCAAATGAGAGAAAAATAGAGTCATTTGTTTCAGTAAGGGCAATAAGCACACTATTTTAAAATTCGATGTTTCGGAACAAAAAGGGTTCAGTTGATATTTTGATACCACGTATGTTAAATAAATACTGTTGGAGCGGAAGCATCATGTTTTAAAATGCTGCATTGATATTTTGAATCTAATTGCTGCTATTGACGTTGAAAAACCAAATTTATTTAAGAATGCACTGACCGTAAAATGCGTGGTGGTTCTCAACTTTTTTTTTAATTCACATTTTGTGCATCATTAACTATACGTACCCCTCAAAAAATATATTTATTAAAACGTGCTATATAAAGGTAGGCGCGAAATAAGTCAATGTTGACTAATTGGTCCCCAAGCCCCCATGTTTCTATGTACGATAGCAAAAATTGGTTAGATACAAATTTCATCGTCACAGTAAAGCCCAACAGATGATAAAGCGTTATCAACAACCGCTTTGTTATCAACAAGCTAAAGTGTAGCTACAGTTATTGCAGAAGACTTTCGTCGAAATTGTCAGGTATTATGTAACAGTAAATATTGTTTCTTCATAGTTTACTGTAGTTTATTACTACAAAAATTTTGTTAATTGTTCTGGAAAGCTTTATTTATGTAGTTGACGAATTTAATAAGAAAATGTAACTGTGTACTGCCATTTCTCCCTGTGCTTTAATAATCCAAAAATATAGAATGTAGCCCAATGAGGCCATGACCAACATTATTTGGACTCCGGTGTCCTTATTAAAACATGGACGTATCGAGTGAAGGAT
>NC_072733.1:8410519-8521128 GCF_026930045.1 Uloborus diversus | reverse complement strand
CCTTAAAACAGCATAAGCGCTTAACTGGTTCCTGAAATAAAAGGTTCAATTACAATTTAGGTATATGTTGAGAGGTTTCAAAATAAAAGCAACTCCCAAGGCAATTTCAGATCATTCAGAGTCATAATTTTAATCATTTTAGGGCGTATTTTTATACCTACGTAATTTGATTTTTCCATGTATGTTTTTTGATGTCCACAAGTTTTATGAGATTCTAACAATTTTTTATTTTGACAGATGCTTTCATAATATAAGTTCTAATGATGGCACCGAAGTCGGCTAAGGTGTCACAAAGAAGAAGCAAGTTTGTGATGTAAAAACGCTGACCTTGAAAAACTTAGCATTCGATTTTAAATGAATTTCTGCAATTTCACTGTAAAAACTACTAATCGATATTCAAAGGTGATGTATACGAAATAAAATAATTTGGCAATTTTTATTGGTGTGAATGTTTCGTTTTTTCTCATGAAAACATTATAACAGAATATAAAGTTATATAATTTTTAGAGTAGTAAAACCAATTTTTAACTTAATACTAGTAGTGATAAACCTGACAGATTTTATTATACTAAGTGAAAAATTGTTTCTGTTTTGTTCTGCTTTGGAATTTTGAACCGTCATATATTTGTTTTCATCTATGAAAATTTTAAAAGGCTAATAGGATAAAGTATTATCTAATCTATAATAATCAGTTTACAATAAAAACCATTCTGTGCAGTCTAAATACTGCACATATGGTGTGAAAAGAAGTTGATTTGTTACTAGTATTTCTGAAATAAAGTAGGTCCATATGCAACTTATAACATTAAAAAAAAGAAAACCATAAAAATATTCTGTTTCACCAGAAAAAGAAAAATAAATGCACTGAATTGCATGTATAAAGTTAAAATAAGCTTAAAAGTTTAATGGATTGCATACAGCAAAACATTTCCCACGTTATGTTGCACATTTCAGCAACTCAATAATGCTGGAAGTGAAAAAAGTACTTTTAGTGAAGATACGATGTAGTATTTTCAGTTATGTATAAAAACTTTCTAATTTTTAATTCCTTCGTGGATCAAAAAGGTTTGTTTTATGAAAACGCTATAACTGTTCTGAAAATAAAGCTTCAGACCATATTTTGCAATTAACTTCTATTTGTAAATTTTTAAGTTTGCAATAGAGCTAAAAGTTTTTTGTATAAATGAAAATGCGCCACTTTTTCTTCTTTAACAGGTATTTGTTTTGTGTGCAAGGAAAATATCAATAAAACATATATTTAACAGCAGTTAATTATTTTTATGTAAAAGGCTTTTATATTTCTTTACTTGTCGCTTTTCATAGCCTAAAACATTTTTTTTTTGTTGAAAAACTTTAGAAAAGGAACCGATTTCGTATGTAGGCTGATTTCTACAACTTACATACAAAATCAATTGCTTTACTTTTCTAAATTGTTCTTCAGCTGTAAAAGCAGTGATTTCGACTATGAAAAGAAACAATGATAGGGTGAAAAAACCCTTTTGCATAAAAATTGATAACTATTTATTTTATGGTTTACTGCTGTTAATTTTACTGTACAAATCATTTTTTAAACCGTATACTACTGCTGCTTTTATGGCGCAATTTAGCTGATTCCGCAGCATAATACTGCTAACTTTACAGTTTCATACTGTTAATTTTGCTGGGCAATTCCGTTAAAAAACAGTATATTACTGTTAATTTTACATATTATCTCTGTTAAATTTACAGGTTAAGTCATTCCTAAAACAGTATATTACTGCTAATTTTACAGTTAGATACTGTAAGCTTTACAGGGCAGTTCCATTAAAAAACAGTATTTTACTGCTAATTTTGCAGTCAATCATTGTTAATTTAACAGGGCAATTCCATTAAAAGACAGTATATTACTGCTAATTTTACAGTTTATCGCTGTAAATTTCACAGTAAAAGTCTGTTATAAATAGTATATTACTGCAAATTTTACAGTTTAGCATTGTAATTTTTGCAGTTTTTCTTTGGAATGCGAGCTGCCAGTATTTTACTGTAAAAACAACAGCTTTTTTTTTGCAGTGCAGGAAGTTAGAAAACTCACGTCAGCGGGCGGAACTTAACCATAAGTCACAGGTCACGTGGTTTAGCCATGAACAGTGCATTTTCATGGCGAAGTTTTTTTTTTCTTGTCTTCAACGATATTTAATTCTCACGACATTGGAATAATTAATTTTCACGGCGCCGCCGGTTAATTTTAACTAATTATCTTAGGTTCCATGCTTTTTTCTTGACCGTATTTGTTCTTTAGAATCATGTTATGGGTAAAGAACATCAAATTTCATGCGATTTCTCTATTATATAATTAAATTTAAAACCTATTGTAAAACTGTTCTTGTCATTAAACTGTACTGAACATTTTCTATAATACATTATTTTTACCTATTAAATACATTTTAATTTCTAAAAATATATTTTTTTCCATTTTTTTTCATATTTTAATTTTTCCAGATGAAGAACAGGGTTTTTTTTTTTTTTTACTCCTTCTAGCTTTGGAGAAACTTCATACGTCTGGCGCTGTTTCCATGAAACGTTTGACATTGACTTCACCTCCATGTTAAACTTTTGCAGATTTCTGTTAAAAAACATAAATTGCTGACGTATCATTATATTACTTTTGCTAGTCTTCAATCGAAAAGTTTTCTTCTGAAAACACTTCCCTGGCGTTGGATGCAAAACCGGTCCTTATTTGGATGGATCAACAGTCCTGAAAAGGGAAGCCGACCGCAAATATGAACGAAGTCATTGGCTCGAAGAAGAAAAATAAAAAGAATATGCATTACTTGAAAATGCATTTTACTGAAGTCAATTTTTTGAGCAATCACGATTGCTTATTGCTTTCATTTCACCGTCCTTGATGTTGTGGTTCCTTTTTCAGCTTGGACCAGGGACACCAGCACCACCGCCCTCTGCAGGCGCGGCTCCGAGCACTGCTTTCTTGGAATCCGTTTCTCCTGGTCGATGGCGTCCATGTCCTACACACACGTGCACACACACACACACACATACACACGCTCATACACACAAGCCTTTACACACACACACACACGCCTACGTGCATACACACAGGCCTACGCACACACACTCAAGCCTACCCATGCACGCACGCGTACCTACACATACACACACGCCTGCACACACCCACACACACACGCCTGCACACACCCACACAACTATACACAAGTAATCGCCCAGGAGGAGAGGTAGGCTTGGGGGGACAGGAGCTGTTTCTAGAAACAATAGCCCCCAATGAATAGGGTCCTGTCGCAACTCGTGATTGCGAAAAATATAATTTTGATTCAAAATTTCAGAATTCAAATTAATTATCTTTTTTTTTTTGGCGAAAAAATTTTTTGATTACTCAGCCATTTTAAATATAACACAAATATTTATTATTTCTAATGGGAGATTTGAATAAAAATTAGTTGGTTGGGGTTTTTGAAACATCATACCGAAGTTTTGAGACAAAAAATTTTTAACTTACTGTCTTATTTTATCTTTTACATTATTAATAAACAAAAGTTTATCATTATTTTCTTTAAAAAATGCTTTCAATATTCTTTAAGATTGTATTTTTTAAAAAATTGGAATTTTATCCCACTTCCCGATAGTATGGGGTAAGTGTGTCACCGCCCTTTTACTTGAGTTTAAATAAAGCATATCTAAAAAAAGGGGATTAAGGGGTGTGTTTTACATGATAAAGTAGGGGAAAACTGCCTTTATTGGACCACTGCTTAAATTAGACCGGGGGCTTAAAATTTAGCGTAGAGTTCTGTGCTACACGCTACCGATTGAAATACAAATATTTGTACCTGAAACCTTCGAGGATGAAGTTTCGTGACATTTCAATCTGTATAGCTTGAGTTACGATGTGATTTGTGTCGAAAACGTGTTCGATCCTATTTTGAGAACTTGTATCTACACTCATGTTTGTGAAAATTGCAACACCATGAAGGAAGCATCATAGTTAAATGAAATTTAATACCCAGTTGAGTGGTAATAGTACAAATAAATGATTACATTTTCAAAACAAACAAGCAATAAAAAGAAATAGAAATTAGTATTTTGTGTGGATACCACGCGCCGCAATAAGAGCTGCTACACGACTCGGCATGGAGTGAAACAAAGTTTGAATGTCTGCCTGCGGAAGAATATTTCATATTGTTTGTATGCGCAACCAAAGTTCGTCTGTCGAAGCAACAGGGCGAGGATCACGAGCGAGACGCCGCCCAACGAAATCCCATACACGTTCAGTCGGTGTCATATCCAGGGAATATGCAGGCCAAGGAAGAAACTGTACCTGCTGCGAATCAAGGTAGGATTTGGCAGTCCTGGCGACGTGTGGACGGGCATTATCCTGCTGGAATACAGCCCCTGGCAATCCTTGCAGGAAAGGAATAGCTTGGGGATGTAAAACTTCGTTTATGTATCGGGTACTGTTTAAATTACCCACAATTCGTAGCAACTGTGATCGTCCATCATATGCTATGGCACCCCAGACCATAACTCCGGGTGTTCGTCCACTGTGGCGTTCGATAATGCACTCCGGAATGTGTCGTTCACCGGCATAGCGCCTGACACGAATTCGGCCCTCATGGTGCCGCAAATTGAACCGAATTCGTCAGAAAAGACGACCTACTGCCAATCGGCACGCCAGCTCCTATGCACATTGGTCCAGTGTAGCCACAGGCGGCGATGGTTTTGCGTGAGAGGAATCCTGTATAAAGAAATCCTTGCGCGCAGCCCACGCTGCAGCAGACGTCTCCCAATTGATGAAGCACACAATGAAGCATCTGTAGCTGGAGACCACTGTGCTGCCAATTGTCTAGAAGAAACTGTGCGGTCTGTCAACGCCATATGCACCAGGTATTTGTCATCGCGAGCTGACGTCACATTTTGGGGTCCATTCCGGATTTCCGAGTATCCGACCCTCGTCCGTCCACTGCTTCCAAACACGCATGATTGTGCTGCTGTTACATTGCACGCGAATGGCTACTGCACTATAAGACAATCCAGTTTCACGAAGGCCGATGATTCTGCCCCGATCAAACTCCGAAATTTTATAAGAACCCTTGTTTCATTTTCAAATGCAGCAGTCAGAATAATAGAGGAAATCATTCGCATGGGAAACTCTCTGAAGAGATCAGAGCCAAAACTAATCATTATGAATTTACATGGGGGTGCACAGTTAGTTCAACTCCATGCATTGCGTTTTGAATTTGAACGCTCACAATAAATCGGTCAGATACATGCAAAAACAAACAGATGGACAGATAATTCTAAAAAATGATCAAAAAAAGTTCAACGTTCAGCACACCTTAAAGCTCGATATCTATCAAAATACGAAAATGTTCACGTGATTAATAGTTTTTTTCTATAGTTTTTTCTATGTAGAAGAAAGCATTCAAATTATTTTTCGTCATTATCACTTAACTCTCAGATCGTTAAAAGTTTGTCTTTAAGTCAAAAACAGTAATGGGGTTCCTTGAGGTAAAGGCAAAGCTCTAAAGGTTCCGTGGCCTTAAAAGTTTGAGAACCGCTGTTCTAGACATCTACTTTACATCTTACTTTGAAATTTTCATTACATTTTATGTAGATGTTAATAATTATACAGAAGTGAAGTTTTGTCTTTAGGACTTCTACTTTTTTCATTAAAAGTAGTTTCTACTGTAACTATTGGTTAAAATTTAATAAATCATGAAGTAACAAAATTAACTTAAAATTTTACGTTAGCAGACTCTTAGATACATCTTGAAAACACTATAAAAACTGTCGAAAATCATGAGTTTCTGTCATGAAAACTTTTTGAGAAAAAAATATGTATAGAGTTAGCAATTTAACATTACGCATGTAGTACAGGGTACCGATTCCTCTTAATGCAAATGACAATTTAATTACATTCACCGCTACAAATAACCACAAAACTGTCAACATCAATATTACATACCGTTTTATAATTATTTAGTTATTGATATAATTATACTTTTTTATTTTTAATTGTTTGCATCGATATCTAAATAGCATTTCGAAAGATAAATAGAGATGTTTTGAAATAAATCAATATTTCTCTAGCTATTGATTCAAAATTAACATCTTCAAAAATCCATATTTACTTAGCATTCGAAAGACGAGAAACCAAATAACAGTTGTTTGTTACCATCTCCTTTCGCATAAATCGATAAAAACGAAAAATATTTCATTAAGTACATACAACAAAAGCAATCAACTCAGCAAAACAGCTTCTTTGTTGAGACATAGAGAGTAATTTGACGCGTTCTCTGGTAATTAATTTTGCGTATAATTACTTTTGAAAGTAAATTCAAAAAATGCAGGTTTAAACGAAAAATGTAAGATTGTTTCTCAATTGCATCGAATCATCAGCAACTTAAATATGTGGTTGCACCTAATTATTTGCAATAAATAAAAGTAATTTTGTACATTTTAGAGATCAAAATTTAAACTCAATAGAAAACTTGTTTTTTGTGGCTTAAATTATCTAACGCAGCCACATATTGTATATTAGTTCTTTAAAAAAATATGTAGAACATATGAGGCAGTAAGAAGCAAAGGAATGCAAATGAAATATTTTAAGTTTCGAGTAAAACGCGTTTAAAGATCCGATCCTAGGTAGGCTTTCATTGACTTTTTTTTCTAAATCATGTTGTACAGCAGCACCTACCAGGGCTATTAGTACAATCTCTTGCCCCAAGACAGAGGAGAGGTTTAGATTCCATGTGTACTAGTTATCTCCAAATTTTAATTTTGCCACTTGTGCATGCCTTTGCTTCTCACTACCTCATATGTGAAAAAAAAAAAAAAAAAAATCTCGCAAACGTATTGCAAATTTTAGCAGACGAAGTAGAGAGATTAAACATTAAAAAATTGCACTTATTAAATATTCTGAATACATATTCATTTGAAAGTTTTTTTTTTTTATTTTTTGCATCTATATCTGCTTCCACCGACTGAAGTCAGAATTGAATCAGTGAACTAGTGCTTACAAGGCAAACGCCTGATCACTATGCTACTCTACCGGCGCTGGATGAATACAAAACAAAGAAAAAGAAAACTATAATGCATTTAAGAAACAAATATTCGGATTAAAATATTTGTCATCATTACATTGTATTTACATATATGGTTCATTAAGTGTAAAAAAGAAGGCACAGTACGAACATGTGAATGCCAGATAATTTAATATTAATAAAAATTCTTTAGTTCTCAAATCAAAATATCTTACATATTCTAATGTAATATTAGAATTGTTCTGTTTAGAGTGAAACTAATGAACTAATGAAACTAAATTCTAGAAATGTTCCGTTATGCCTACTGAATTTTTACTTCCTTTTACAAAAAAGGAAGTATTGTATTCGCGAAAAAAATTTCACTCAAAAAGCGGCCTTAATTTGCATTTTTCTCACCCCCGAATGAATGTTGAGTTTTTTTCGACCCTAGGAACGTACAGGCCTAGGAACGTATGCCTAGGAACGTACAGACACCTGAAATATCCATTTTGACAACCCCCGAGTTAATTACAACGAATTTTCTCGTGACGTCCGTATGTACGTATGTATGTGTGTATGTGTGTATGTATCTCGCATAACTCAAAAACGGGATATCCTAGAAAGTTGAAAATTGGTACGTGGACTCCTAGTGGGGTCTAGTTGTGCACCTTCAATTTTGGTTGCATTCGGATGTTCCTAAGGGGGTCTTTTGCCCTTTTTTGGGTGTAAATCATTGCTAATTTTGATGTAAATTCAAGTTGTGCTATAATTTGTCGGACACTTGCCGATATATCACCAGTCTTTTGGTCGCCAAGTTTTGTCGCCAACTTGGCGACAAATTTAGAGATTTTTTTTTTTTTTTAATTTGGTTTCAGTTTGGCCACTGTTGGTGATATTTAGAGAGTAAACAATTGAATCACATTAAAATTGCCAATAATGGAGAAATGACATTATATTGGAGTAAAAGGAAGTCATGTGATGCACACATCAGCTCGTTTTACATTATGTGCTTCTCCTAGACTTCTCGATTCATACTTAGAGAAGAGCGGAGACTCAGTAATTGAAAATTCGATAGTCAGGTTTGATACCATTTGAGATTCTTATGATGGATGCGCATGGGCTCTCCCCCAATTCAAACCTTTGCTGAGCATTAAATCTTGTCGATAGTATTCAGATCAATTCAATATTTAAAAAGGGTTTTACAAGACATATAACTATACAACGTAGACGCTGAAGATTTTATGCATGATGAAATTCAATCGACTGAAGACTTGTTTCAGTCTGCGATTTTCAGTATACGAGGCCAACCCCCAATCACTACACAACTCAGCCGGAGTGGGAGGGGGGGGGAAATGAAGGAAATCTAATTTGAATTCTGACATTTTGAATTCAAATTATGTTTTTCGTAATCACAAGTTGCGACAAGACCCTACTCATTCTACTCATTTAGGGCTATTGTTTCAAGAAACGGCTCCTGTCCAGCCAAGCCTGCTCCTCCTCCAGGGCAGTTCCGTGTGTGTACGTGGGTAAGGCTGTGTGTGCGTAGGCATGTGTGTACGTAGGAGTGTGCGTGTGTGAGGAGTGTGTATGTGTGTGTGTAGGACATGGACGCCACCGCCCAGGAGGAAGGGATTCAAGTCACACAGTGGTGTTAGTGTAGGGTCAGGACCAGAGGAGGCGCGCCTGCAGAGGACGGAGGACGACTGCTGCAGAGGTCCCTGGTCCATTCTGAAAAAGGAACCGGACCTCAAGGACGGTGAAATGAAAACAATTAGCAATCGTGATTGCTCAAAGAGAAAAAAAAGAAAACGAAAAACTGTAACGCATTTAAGAAACAAATCATTGTTTTAAAATACATTTGATCAGTAACTTTTATTTGGAAATATGGTTCATTAAATAAAAGAGAAAGGAAAGAGAACAGGATATACAAATGCATGCAACGAAAATAAAATTTATTTCTTTGTTGATACAAACTCGATTTCAAATCAACATAATTCAGTGTATAATACGATGTCTATTGTCTTCTGTTAGAAATAAAAGACACAATCTCAGTCTGAGATTTGGATCACGAATGCTGGACGCTTTGATATCAATAAAATTTATTTAGTTCTGAACTCAAAGGACCTTACATATTCTTCTCCATATCTAATAGAATATTAGAGTTGTTCTCTTTAGATTGAAACTAAATTCTAGAAATGTTCCGGAATAATGAAATTTTTATGCATTGTGTGCTTTTCCTAGACTTCTCGATTCATACTCAGAAATGAAAAGAGAAGCATTCTTTGAAACTTAAATAGCTAGGTTTATTAAAAGTTGCACTTTTTGGAGGGAAAAATGGCTTAAGAAATTCCAACAAAAGATTTTTTCAACTCTATCTTTTTTCCATTTTTTTTTCGTTTTTTATCTTACGTTTTATTGTATTTTGTAATTCTGAATTGAGTAAATGCATTACTTAGATAATATTATGTAGCGTAACAATATTTTTTTAAGATCTGAAAAGAATTTTGTATTTGTTATTCTTCTAGGTAAATCATAAAAATTGAAAGGCTGAATAATTAGAGAATGGAAAATATTCAAAGAAGTACAGTAAAACCTGTAAAGTTGATTACCCTTGTAAGTTGACCACCTGCCTATGTTGACCGCTTTTGTCAGGAACGGAATTAGTCCTATATTATATAATGAAGGAAAACCTCTGTAACTTGACCACCTCTCTATCTTGACCACTAATGTATACCAAATTTGGTTCCGAGTACTGTAAAAAAACCTTTGTAAGTTGACCACTTAGTTTATTTTTTTTAACTAAGTAAGCAAATTATTTTATTTTATCATTATTACTTTTTTATTGCTTTCCAAGAAGGATTTTAATGCTTTGATGCCTTACCAGCAATTTACCAACTAATTAAAACAGCAACATAAAGCTTATGCTACTCTTTCTTTTCCAAACTTGTTTTTCTTTTCTTGTTCTATTTAATAGGGCTCGACCGATGGCATTTTTTGGCCGATGGGCCGATGCCGATTGTTGGCCGATTGTTTTCCTCCAAATGGCCGAAGGCCGATGCCGTCGGCCGATGGCAAAAAAAAAAAAAAAAAAATCAAACAGAAATAAATGGATAAGATTATCAGGGATTTAAAGGATCGCTGATTCATTTCATTTTACTTTCGTTCTACGAACCAAAAAAAAAATCAGATTTCGACCTAAACTTCTATTTTACGATCACCCAGTTTAAAGTTCACAAGTTTTTCCGGCACATTTTTACATGCATATGTATTTAAGAACAGATAGATATATCCATTTTGAACTCCTCCTCAGTTAATTATCGCAAATTCTCTTGTGATGTCTTCATGCGAGTAAACTTGCGTCACTCAAAAACGTTATGAAATAGTAAGTTGAAAACTCATACGTACGTAGTATGATCTGAAAGTTCAGGACAAATTGTATACAACCTTACCCTGAATAGTTCACATTACCGAAGCACATCTATCTACAAAATAGTCACCTTGGACGACTATGCACTTCTGCCAACGTTCGTATAGCTTTTCGAATCACTCCTGGAAGACATTTTACGCAACCTCCTGTAAGGCCTCTTGCGCTGCTGCTTTTAACTTCATCGTGGGGAAGAAGGCGACTTTCATGTTGAGGATGCACGGTTCGATTGTTCAATACTCTGATATGACAAACAAATAACACAACGTTTCGTCCGACTTAGCTCCGTGTGACTTCTACCTGTTCCCAGCAAAAAATCATTTGCATGGACGCATTTTCTTCCGTCAGGAGAAGATAAAGCTGCATCACAGAAGGTAGCGAAAAATGACTTCCAAGTGTGTTTCCAAAAGTTATATGAACACTGGACGAAGTACATAGTCCCTCAAGGTGATCTTTTGAAGTTGGATGTGCTTCGGTAATGTGAACTATTCTGGGTAAGGTTCTATACAGCTTGTCCCCGAACTTTTGGATCGTACTACGTACAATATGTATAGTGTGTAGTTATGCTTCTCCTTTTTTGACTGCTGTATGATGAAAGAGCAATAACAACAGCGAAAAAAAAGAAAGAAAAAAAGGAAGAAAAACAAAAAGACTGTTTAATAACCAATTGATTTGTTTTTTTTTTCTTTTTTCTTTTTTTTTAATTGAACATATAACTAAGATTTCAGTAATATTGTAATAATGTATGGATTTAGGTACACTAAAAATAGTTAAAAAACATTAAATTATGTTGTTTAATCATTAAAAAAAAAAAGAATAAAACTATGAAACCGTCAACAAATTACGCAATTAAAGTGAAAAGATTGCACGTAGACATTTTTTAGTCATCAAATTAACCAAAAAAGGTAACATGTAAATTACAAAATTAAATCGTAATAGGAATATTTTTGTACCTATTTAAAATTTATGAAAAGAAAAGTTTGCATTTTTCATAAAAGCTATAACAGTGACATACATTTTGCTGAAAAAAGAAATAGTCATAAAAAGAGCGAGGTTTTTAAAACGCAGCTATAATAAACAAACTCAATATTTACACCAAGTTAATAACTGAATAAATATACGGCTTGATCTGATGTTTGCACACATAATATTGAACAATTCGATTGTTAAATCTTCTATGAAGCTTTACAAACAAGTTCAAATTAAATTTTTAAATTTATGAATAATTTTCTGAAATTTAAAAATTGCATAATAGAAAATCCTTGAAACGTTTCTATAAAAACGAAAATAACTTATTCATTGATTTTATATAAATACAAAAAAAAAATATTTACTTACAACAGAAAAAATAATCGATCACTATTAATGATGCAAAAAAGATGGCGCATTACGAAATATAGGTGAAACAAGTATGACTAATACGCAAAATGACATTTCTTGACCAAAACAAATAATCGCTATGAATATTTAAGAAATGCTCAAAACGACGAGGGAGGGTTAAGGGGGGAGGGGTCACCTTCTGATTTTGGAATAACTCACACTTCGGCCCCAACTTCGGCCTCATTTGTTTAGTACAGAACCGCTACCACCAACGCCTCGGAAGAGTTTCTGAATCTACTTCAGCACTTCTGAAGAAAAAATTCAAAGTCCCCTTGATTTTCGAATTATGTCACCATTCAAAACGTCTTAAATCAATTTCTTGCATTAACGCTCTAGATTATTTCTAAACAATAAATTAAGTTTGAAAAAAATCTCTAATTTTATGAATGGTGTTAATTTAAAGAGCTCAGAATTATAACTAGAGTTTAATTTCAGAAATTGAGGGAGTAGGAGGAGAGGCACGCAAGTGTTCTCGGAAATTCAAAAAATAGTCGTAAAAAATAGAGTTCAAAATAATCATAAACATGGAGCAGAAAAAAACTTTTAAAACTTGCACTCGATTTTGTTTTGACGTGCAGTGGCGGATTTAAAATGTAGCAAATGTTGCAATTGCACGAGAAGCCCCATAATTATAGGGGCACCGTAGGAGTTACAAAAATGCTTATGATAAATGTTTTACAACTTCCGTGATAGAGAAATAGGGCCCCAAAACGTATTTCGACGGGCCCCAAACTTGTAACTTTGCTGAAGCGATACAGAAAAGACTGCATTGCTGTGATTTATATTACAAGTATTGAAAAATTAAAAATTTACCGTCGGTTCAACAGGAATCTACCAAAATGACACAAAAACCGGTTTCACCATCTCATATTTGTTTCCATGATCTCCAATTCGGCAATATATCACCAAATGATTGTCAGTCTGAGACGCTAGATTAGTTTTGCATTGAAATAAGTAATTAATAGCTATAAAAAGTAAGTAAACCGGCTTTTCAGAACACCCGATCGAAAACAAAAAAGGAAGTGCACAACTGGAACGTACGCACACCCCACATGCGAAAACTTTACCTTCTACAGCTTACCATCTTAGAGTTATGACTTATGAGAGATATATACGTACATCCAGCTGCAAGAAACAACGCAATAATTAACTTGTTTGGTAATCTGAACGCAGTATTAAAAACTCTTTCAGGGGTGACTAAAATAGAAATTCATACTGAAATTGAAGTAAACAATTTTATATGAAAACAATAACTCTCTTTACTTTGTATTAAAAAGTAAAACAGCAAAGGTCCTTTTTTTTTTCAAAAACATCGGCCAATTCCATCGGCTTTTCGATGTATTTTAAGGCCGATGGGCCGATGTTTCCTGCAAGTTAGCATCGGCCGCCGATGCCGATGGCTAAATTGTTGAACCATCGGCGCCGACGCATCGGTCGAGTCCTACTATTTAAGATAGCCTTTTGTATCCTCTGTCCAATGAAAGCAGTTGTCAGTAGAAAAGCAAAGTCTGTCTTTGCAGTTGCAAATATTTTGAGGCAAAAGAGTAAAAATAAATGTGCTGAAGAGTACAGTTACTTATTTCTGGTGCAAGGGATTAAGAGATACGACATATTCATTTTCAACTATCTTTATGAACTAGGAGAGCCCAGCTTGTTGCTCTTTGTGTTATAAATTTTTCATAAAATGGCTTCAAAAGGGATGTTAGTTGAACTTGAGATTTATAAAAAGTATGAAATATTAAAATTAATTAAAAAGGAAGAAAGCCAGAGAAAATTAGCTGACACATATGGAATTTCTTAAACTACAGTGCCTAATATGGCAAAAAACGAGGAAAAAATAACAAAAATATTTGAATAACATTTTTAATTATTGTTTCAAAGTAATGTTGAATAATAAAAGTGAGTTGAACAGAAAAGAGCAAGTGTGCTTTAGTCAAAGAATGATTACACGATACAAGAAACGACAAAAAAATTTAAAAAATCATTACAATCCTTTATAAGCTGACCACCTGTCTAAGTTGAACACCGAAGTACTGCACCGCAAGTGATCAACTTACACAGGTTTCACTGTATATCACTACTCAGAAATATGTCTTTCTTAACAGTATCGGCTATGCTCATCCGTTGTGTTAAAAATCGGTCAGACTAACGGACCGTTGAATGCACCTCCTGACTGATTTGAAAAGGCTTCAATAAATGATGCGGGTTTCTAACTGAGGTGTAACTCAGGGCGGGGAGGCGTTCATGTCCAATCTAGTCCCACCGCGGAAGTGTGGCATCTGTCAGTAAGTTTTGAAGCAAGCCCATTCGTTCACATGGTACAGAAAGACGAAAGGACGTGCCCCTCATATTAGATCATTAGAAAAATATTATATTCTAAAAATAAACAACGCTTAGGGTCTGGTGGGGGAAAGTGGTCAATGGGGTAAAGTGGTCATACGTCAAATAAATGGCTATAGCTTGGAAATAAATGTTCAAATGAATGTAAAAATTTTACTTTAGAGTAAGGCAGTTAGAAACTACATTTTGAATACGAAATTTTACAACTGGCAAAATTTAATTTGGTAAAAAAAAATACTTTGCGTGAACATGAAAAATTTTAAAATCTAAACACCTATTTTAACATTCTTGGGAAATTTTGTTTGTTAGAATTTGGAACAGATTGACTATACAGGAAGCTTCCTACATGTCTCAAGAACTCTTACTCATTAGCAGTTAGCTGAATCTATTTTAGATAATTTTTTAGAACAATTTAAGTAAGATGGGGTAAAGTGGTCATAATATTAGGCTTAACGAATATTGTTCTTCTAATGTCACTTAATCTTTAGGTACAAGGCAGATACATATTAAATATTAATTTTACTTAACATGTATTTTTTTTACAGTAAACGGGGTTAAATATACGAGTATATGCGTATATATATACGCATATATACTCGTGTAGACATGTACATAGACGTATTCACATAAATGCGGCAATAAATACGTATTTGGGTATCTGCAAGTATTTTTTATCCATACAGCTATACATTCTACTATACACGTATATGCTCGCTTATACTCGTACATATAAGAACACTTATATACTCAGGTAGACACGCATATACGCATACGTACTCGAGTAGACACATACATACAAGCATGTGATATATAGGTATACAGGGCGAGTTTATATTCTTGAGCAAATTATTAAAAGGTGTTAGAGGAGAGAATAAAAAGCAAGAATCAATAAGGAAATATGGTCACAAACACAATGCTGACGCGCTACATGCACGCAAAATGAGAAATTGATGGATGCAAAAAAAGTCACACATATACACATATATATATATATATATATATATATATATATATATATATATATATATATATATATATATATATATATAACACAAATACAATTTTACACAACATTTTAGGACTTAAGAAAGTTTTAAAGCGATTGATGAACTTTGCGGCCTTCAGCTATAATACATGCGTCGCATTCACAGATCTCTCTCTGTTGCAATAACGAGACTTTTGAAAAACGTTCATCAGCCGCTGCGCCTTTGTTGCAATAAGTGTATTAAAGCTACTACAGACCGTAACTTTCAATAACTGCTCTAAATATTTCTTAAAAACTAAAATGTTAGGTGAAATCATCTTTGTGCACCAAATTTGTGCCCTGCTTTGCATCCATCAGTTTCTGGCTTCGTGTGCATGTAGCGCGTCAGTGATTATAACTTCCTTATGATTCTTTGCTTCTTATCCTCCCCTCTAACACCCCTTTGATTTTTGCCCAAGAGCTTAGATTCACTCTGTAGGCCGACATGTATATAAGCGTATAATCTCGTGTATACATACATGTACTTTTTTCCGCACACACCCCACCACTTAGCTGTGAATACATACATATACTGGTGTATACACGTAAATGTACGTATATACGTCTATACAGGTATATAATCGTGTTTACACGTATACGTGCGTATATACTCGTGCTTCCATATTATATGTACGTGAGTAGACACGTACAAAGACGCAGTGGATGTATCCACGAATTAACTCGTGTATACTCGTATATGTACGTATGTACACTTATATATGCGTATATACGTCTACTATACGCATATATATTCAAGTATGCACGTATTTTCTCGAGATACAAGTGCATACGCGCATATGATGTTCGTTTATACGCGTATATACTCGTATATACACATGACACGTACATATACGTAACACGTATATACATGTGACACGTATGTACTCATGTAGACACGTATACACTCCTGTAGGTAATCACGTATACATGCTTATATACTCGTATATACACGTATATACTTGAGTAGGCACATGCATGCATGTTTTTGATGTATACATGTATTTATTCATATATGAACATGTTTACTCTTGTTTACACGACACGTATATACTCATGCATACCCGCATATACTCGTACATATACTTATAACTATAAAAATAACCGAAATATACAAATAATAGGGTTATTTGTAACAGTTTTGCAGCTATTTTTAACTATGACCACTTTACCCCATGCTATGACCACTTTACCCCATGCTATGACCACTTTACCCCACCCCATGGGGTAAAGTGGTCATAAAAACAAATTAAAAAGAAAGTTCTATAAAACTACTAAAATCAATACTTTTCTTCCTAAAATTCAATGTACCGTGTTCTTTAATAATGCAATGTAAAATAACAACAAAAAAAGTTGAAGTGTTTAAAGAATTTTTTGCATTTATTATCCACCAAAGTTAAAAAGCTACGTTTTTATGACCACTTTACCCCACCAGACCCTATATTATTTAAGAGTTTTCTTTTTTTAATATATTTTGGCAATACTTTTATACCAGAACGAAAAACTGTTTAAGCAGTCAAAGTTAGCAGAAAAATATGACACTCTGTCAACAAATTAACTATCAGAAAAGTAATGAAAGTGTGGCGAACTATTCGAAATTTACCGTTTGCAACGTTATTTTTATTAAAATTTAATTTCTTTCAATAGAGTTTGTAGTACGAATCTTCAGTGCAAAAAATAACTTTAAATTTATTATTTACTAAGTGAAGTGTTTCGAAGTGCACTATTATTATTATTTTGAAGAACAACGAAATAGTTGTAATACTTAATATTTAAGATTTTTAGAATGAGTTGCTTTTGAAAAACGTACTCCTAATACATTTTGTTATTTGATTATTAGTAATTGAAATGTTTTGTTGCAGCAGTAGGCGCATTTAAATTGGCGAAAAAGTAAAAACGACAAGGCTCTTTTTTGCAACCACACTTTCACCAATCCCCTATCTGTTCTTGAATTTTTCTCTGAATATCGCATCTTCGCGAAAATAGACGTTTCTGGAACAAGGCTGCGCTAAGTGCCATCTTCTAACAGCCAGACATTACTCTGCACTTAATTCAGAACGCTCATTAAACATTAAGAAGTGTATGTATTAAAATGTATTAAATTCATGTAATTTTTTAACGAAGTATTTTTGTGTGTTATTAGTTTTGAATTCGAAACTTCTCCTCCCAAATTTATAAAGAATTGCAAATTGTTATATTCTAGATTGACTGCATAAAAATAAACTCCCCCCCCCCCTTTTTTTTCAAATTTGTGTTTTTGGTTACTTTATAAAAGTATTTTGTTAAATTAGCTGTATCTATTTAAAACAGTAATGGAATAAATTCAATTTCGTAATATTTTACGTGTAATGAATTTTAAAACAAACTCTTTTTTTTTCTCAAACTTAATTTAAACACATTTTAAATTCTTAAGTACACACTAATAATCTCAAAAATAGTTAAAGCAACGTGAGATAAATTACGAGGAAGGAAATTAAAACTAAAACAAGACTTTATAAATTTAAAATTATTCAATTAAAATCACCATTCAGCGATGTAAAAGTCCGTCTTAATTAAAAAAATATTTTGTCAAAAGAATTTTAGCCCTGAGTATCTTATCATTGTTTGTTTAAGACTGGAAACTTTAAAAAGATTCCCAACTCATAAGATATTATAATTTAATCAGCGATATATTTCCAGAAAATATCTCTCATGATTTATTTAGTTACAAAGAATATCAGCGCATTCTTGAAAAATTAATCTCAAGTAATTTAGCATAAATCAACTGAGCATTCATTTTTTCTTTCGATTTGAATGCAAGTCGGTTTTTGAATTTAAAAATAGTGTACGTTTTACCAAACTTTAGTTTCAAAAGAAGAAAAAAGGAAATGCAAACGCAATTAATTTTACGTTTGATAATAGAATTGGTTTTTAATCTTTGTCATGGGGGGGGGGGATTTGAAGTATGCGTCTGAACTGAATAAAAGAACAAATTGTTCTTTTGTGACTAATTTTAATTTAAACGGATTTTTTTTTTCAGCTTTTTTTTCTCTCTTGATTCATTAGTAAATTGTTTTTGCTTGTTTGTTTAAATTAGAAAGTTAAAGAAAACTAGTAATTCAGAATATGTTTTTTAAATAAAAATCATTCTTTGAAGATAGGTGCCGCTACGTGAAAATATCTATCTTAATTTTTGAAATGTTTGTTTTAATGTAACCAAAAAATTGTGTTAGCGTTTCATTTTCTGAAAAAAATATTTTTCAACTTCAATTATTGTTGAGATGTTCTTTTTTTTATGTTTTGAAATGTGTTATCATAAATAAAATAAAAAGCAACATGTTGTATTTATTTGCGGTCTTTTAAAGCATTTCCCATTATTTAATTAAGTACTTTTTAATTTAGCTTAAACATTAGCAAAATAATTCAAAATTGCAAAATTATTTATTTATTGATTTATTTTTTGCCAAAAAAAGTCAATTTTATCTATCCTAAGTAAGATTCAAGAAAATACATCCTTAGGCTAGTCTTATATACCAGACCGCCCGGCTATCACAAGCAGAGACTGCAGTTTCGTTCTTATTAGAACTCATCAGTCAGGATTAGTAAGAAACCGCCTTGGAGGCAGATGTCATCTAATTGAAGTTGTTGTATAGTGCACGTGCCTTAGCCCTGATTCAGGGGCGGTAACTTAATGCTAAGTGTGATATGAGTTTCGAGCCTACCTCGAAACTCATGTCAGATTTAGCCCCTCACGACGACGAGCTTCTCATTCAATGCAAAAGGATGTAAGCTTGTGAATGTAAAGTGCTTTTTTTATTTGGGTATCCGTACATCCATAAGCTTACATCTTCTCGCATTGGAAAATAATAACTTGGAAACTCGAAACAGGTGTAAATGTTTTTCGCAAATACGTTCTGTTTTAAACGTTGCTGATTTTACTTTTACATAATTATGTCCAATTGGGGCAAATGAAAAAAAAGGGTACAACTACATTTGGGGTGATTTTGAAAATTATCTATCGGTGAATGATGACTAAGCAATATACAGAAGATATTCTGGGAGTTCTATTTGTATCCAAACAGTCATTATCATTGCTTGAAGATGACATTTGGAGAAAGTTGTTCTTTGTAGTTCAGTGATCTTATATTTTTCTCTCCTGCAAATATATAAATGCAAAGTCAATGGTGTTCACTAGTTTTACCTGCCCCGTGGAAGGATACTCAATACATTTATACCTTGAATGTCACCTTCCGATTTTTTTTTTTTATATTAAATTTAGTAATTTCGATCTACCTCATAAATACTGCACTCTTGGATAATATAGAAATGAGTTTACGTTTCGTCTAATTTTTTAGATGGATAAATTTTGACGTCAATTAAACTTATGTCTGTATTGAATATGAGTTTAGCGAAGAATTTAATTGTTTAAATGATTTTACTTTTTAGGTGTTCTTACATCACATTTTGGGGACTTAGTGTCTCGCATGCTACCTACGACACACAGAAAGAGTATCCGTGCTGCATAATATCTAAAGTTTTTAAATGCCCACATTAACTTCATGAGGTGGGGACTCATTGCGCCCCTATCGTCTGAAGAAAATGAAAACGCACTTTGATAATTGTAAACAAGATTTCCTTCGATGACGAATGGTTGCGAAATCAAAAAATTCAAACCCAGTATAGTTTTGGATCCAATTAAGAAAATCCGTCTAAGTTCTATCCGTCCAAAAAAAAAAAAAAAAATATTTTCATTTTTCCCAACTGACCATGAATAAGTTTTTACTATGTTAAAAAAAGAAAAAAAATACAGTTACTGAGGACAGCTTTCATGGAAAGTTGCAGTAAATTTTCCAGAACATATAAGACCTTATAATGAATTTCGCTTTAAAAACTTCCCTTCAAATGCCCAGAAAGTTCCGATCAGTTAAAAACAAACTGTGACAAAAAACATCTCCTTCGAAGTTCTGGTCGATTCGTTTACTGTTACAAAAAAAAAAAAAATATCGATAGAAAATATTTCTTTTTCATAGAAATTTAAGATATTGTATAATGTCAAGAATATCTATTAAACACATTTTTATGAAATAAAAAACATTAGATATTGTAAAGAGTGTAAAATTTTTCTTAACCTGTGTTTCTAAACCAAAAACTAGACATCTGACATCTAAAATTTTAATTATTCAAAATGAGAAAAAAGAAAAAAAAAAGTTAAGCTTTTAACATTGCATTTTTACTATAATTTCTATAGAATGTATTTTATTGACTGAAAACTTTAGACAGTGTAAAATGTCTAAAAGTTAATTTGTTTGAATCGAGAAAACCAGAATTGTTAGGCATTGCATATTGTCCAAAATCTCTATTTAATTTATTTGTATAAATAGAAACATGAAGCCAGTGCACTGTCAGTTTCTTCTAATAGTAAGATGATAAGGAAAAGACTTTCAGCTTTGATTTTCTCATTTGTCCAACACTTGGTGAATTTTAAGTCCAGCTAACAAAATCGTGTGAGAGAAGTGTTGGTACTCGCTATACATTACATAACAGACATGTATACTTGCCAATAGGAATGAACCTCGTTCTTACGTCACGAAACACGAAGATCAGAACGTGTGATCCTTCCCACGCTTGAGCTGGAACGTGTGCACCACCCAAGTCACGCAAACTGTTTGCATGTGAGTATAACTCAAACTTCTTTTCCGGATATCAGTGGCAGCTTTGCTGGGGATCTCAGAAACGATTTATAGTTATTGGAATTGCGCAGGGGAGGGGTTTTTTTCCCCAAGTACAACAGGTGCTGGCAAACTACCATGCCTTGGGGGTGAATCAAACGAAGCAACGGGTTAATGAAATTACATTTTGATGAATGTATTTCCAATAATTTCCCCTTGGCAGTTTCGTTGCTATTGGGTTTATTTCAAAATGCTGAATTATCTGTATAAAGAATTGCTTACGGTGTTCCGTACTAGCATCCAAGCGTTCTACAAACTTTCCAAAGGACTAAGCTGTTAGCTAAATATTCTTCAAGTGCGAAACATAATCTAAAAATGTGTTTTAATTTAAATAATTTTATTGGATTAGGTGTTTGTTATAGTAAAATATTCATAAATACAGTAAATCTTCATTTACGCAGAGCATAATTAACCGGATTTCGCTTATTCTGGGCAGTCATGTATATGTGCATTAGGGTGGTCCTTATATGAAGGTTAGAAAAACATGCGACTTTTTAGTGGGGAATATCAAACAACCAGAACTGCAAAAACAATTTAGAGGGAATAGGTTTACAACAATAAAATGCCAGTCCGGAAATTTACTTCTTCATTTCTCCATAAGCAGCTGCAGGTATTGGTTTTATATCACGTTTAAGGTTCTTTACCATCATGGTCAATCCATGCTTTGCTATATGCAGCTCTAAATCAGGGATGCCAATAGGGTATGTTATATATATATATATATATATATATATATATATATATATATATATATATATATATATATATATATATATATATATATATATGCAATTACTCCCGCGAAATTCAATTTTGGTATTATTTTTCAAATATATCATGGTTTACCTACCGGGAAACGAGCTTCAAAGTTTGAAAAAAGGTTAAAAAAATTGTCAAATTCCAAATTTTTTTTACAAAAATACAAATGTTTAAAATTCTTGTTCTGATACCATTTACATGTTTCCTTTAACACTATTTTAACATGCCTTTATGATTAACTACATTCCTTTACAGTGTTTAGTTCCCGAAAAAACCGTACATTTTCGTAAAATTAACGAAAAATCTATTTTTTTAACCATTTTTTGTACATTACAATATTTTTATTTTTATAGTCCTGTAATATTTTTTTCGAAATAAATGCGAGCTGTTCATCTCTTTGTTGGAAATGCAAATTTATTTTATTGCATTAATAACCGAGGATCCACCACAAGTAGGTGGCTGCATTTTTCAGATAGCATTAATTACAGGATTTTAAACGAATTTCAATGTTTAGTTCAGAGTTTGCAATTGGACTCATGACTCAGTTTTAGCACTATAATAGCAAGCATAAAATTGTTCTAATAAAACCATCTCTTGCGTTTCTAACTAATCTTCTGCCTTGGTGCTCCTACATTATATCCCAAATAAGCAAGTCAATGTTTATTATTATTTTTTTTCCTTCACTAATGCATGACATAAACAAGCCCATCCCCCAAAAGCGACTGCTCCCCCTACCCCGGCAAAAAAACGAAAAGAGGGGATTTTCACTCGATTCTGATCTTTCGCTGCGTGCCCATTGGAATTCATTCACTCCAATTAAATATTATCGTTTGGTTTTTTGCATGTGTAAATATAATTTTTATTTTCATTGATTTCTTTTCCTTTTATTGGTTATTATTTTAGGCGATCTTTTTTCGGATTGGATAGTTACAAGTTATTATCATATTATTTAAATTAGTTACGGTGGTGTAGAATAATTTTAAGCATTACTTAACTTAGATGAATTTTTCTTTGAAATAGGGAACTTAGAAGGATTGTTAACGTCATTATGACTGTTTTTTTTCTACTTGGAGCAAGCTTCAAGCTTAGGTAAAATTATGTGTGCACTTTTTAGTTAATAGAACACATTTTTTTTTTCTATTTTGGAGTAAGAAGGTAAATTTACATACGCTCAAAGTGTTACTAATATTATTTTTTTAACTCTTACAGCAGGAACACCGCCGCTTTGTCACAGCTAGTATCAGATAAAATACGCAAAACTAAGCTTCATGCTAAAAGTTGGTATGCTAATGTTAGTAGTTACTGGAGACTTTTCATCCCTTTCTGTACCATGCCTAAATTGTTTAAGTGGTACTGCCATAAGCAAAATCAAAACTTATGTCTAGCTGACATGCCAGACTATCGTATATTTTTTTTCCTATTTAATATTTTGTACTCCAATGGATTTCCTTTAAATAACTGTTATTTTTTATAGAAATCATAAAATAAAAATGTATTACAATATTTTACAAATTATTTTGCACTCATGCAAAAAATTTCATCTATATAAGAATGTACTATTACAAGTACAATCTACATTTTACAATCCTGTTTGATATTCCTCCTAACATATACTTTAAGCAAAATCAGTAGTAGAAGAAGGCTGTTTCGAAAATTTTGATTTCATTATTTTGGCAAGCTTGAAATATTCTCGTCGATGATAAAAGCACCAGAAATTTATGAAAAATAATGAATCTGGTGAAAGAAATCAATAAATGCAAAATATATATTGGGAATATATTTCTTTTACGTACAAAATGCATTTTAAATGGATCAGATGTTTTCTTACATAATCATCCTTTGAAACACAAATCTGAAAATTATACCAACGGTTTTAAGCATTTGAAAAGATCCGAATTATTTATTCAGCATATTTATGCTTCATGTATATTCATAAACGAAATAGAATGAAAATGTGTTTCTTAAATTCTACAGCAGCCCGAATGATTTTAGTGACGACTGGAACAAAGTATTTAAGCTGAGGAGCATATTTGTTGCATAAATGATGAAATGAGTCACAGATTTTATGTAGAGATATTCTGCTGGAATTTTTGGTTAAAAGTATTTTATAAATGAAAATACTTTTATTTAGTAAATACCACATTCAAGTATAAGCAAATACTATTTCCAAGGAAATGCTGATACCGGTCTACGGCATTTGTAGTAACTTGTAAAGACTGATGTGTGTGGATACGCAGTGAAAGACTTTTCGAAGTCAAAATCAAATTTATATTTCGTAGGTTTAATTCATTGCCTAATAAAAAATCACAAAAAATCATAAGGCTTTGCGCTGGAAGGTCCATTGTTAGGGAATTAACAGAAGTTGTTTTGGGAAAAGAGAATTTGATTTGGCAATTTATGAATTAATTCCTTGAGCTTTCTGGTGGCACCAATTTCACTCTAACAAAGTAATGAAGCCATTTGTGTTACTGTGATTGTGAAAATATCTTCTTGTATAAAGCAACCACCTTACACTCCAGGATTTCCATACTTATCACTACACAAAATTTAACCGGTTGAATTTGGCCTTAGCAGTGTGTGTTCGTAGTCTAGGAATCTAGCAGCCTCTGATCCAACTCTTTTCGGGATGTGGATTTGAATTGGAACTTGGCAGATTTGCCCCTCCAATTTAATGTCATTTTCTCATTATTGGCAGTTTGAATGTGATTCAATAGTTTACTCTCTAAATATCACCAACAGTGGCTAAATTGAAACCAGATTTAAAAAAAAAAAAAAAAAAAACAGAAAAATCGCCAAATTTGTCACAAAGTTGGTGACAAAACTTGCTGACCAAAACACTGGTGATATATCGCCAAGTGTCCGTCAAATTATAACACCACTTGAGTTTACATTGAAATTAACAACGATTTCCCCCCAAAAAGAGGCGAAAGATCCCCCTTTGGAGCATCCGAATGCAACCAAAGAAGAAGGTGCACAACTAGACCCCACTAGGAATCTAAGAACCAAATTTCAACTTTCTAGGACATTCCGTTCTTGAGTTATGCGACATACATACACACATACGCACATACATACGTACATACAGACGTCACAAGAAAACTCGTTGTAATTAACTCAGGGATCGTCAAAATGGATTTTTCGGGTGTCTGTACGCTCCTAGGCATATATCCACGTGTGGTCGGGTTGAAAAATAAACTCAACATTCATTTGGGGGTGAGCAAAATAGAAATTAAGGCTGATTTTCGAGTGAAAATTTTTTCGCGAATACAATACTTCCTTTTTTGTAAAAGGAAGTAAAAAAGATAGATGGAAAAGCGCCCCAACTAGCTAATGTATGCAGTAAATATGTACAGTCATAGAAAAAAAAAACGAAACACTTTTAATTATTCGGCCATTATTCAAGCTAGAAAGGAAAGAAAGGTGTCATCCGACTTGGTTTTAAGTCTTCTTTAAAACTACATAGGTAAAATTTTGATAAGGGACCATATACAAAGCAAAACGAGCACCTACTCTTGATTTTCAAATAGGAACCCCTATTTTTTGCTACATAATTATGTTTAGACCGCAAAATACAGCCAGGGTACGAAATTTCACTGCATTCCGTGCAGTAGAACAGGAGTTATTAACGAAAAACGTTTTAGGGACCGTCACCACATTGAAAACGCTTCTTTCAAGGTCACGGATCATGTAGTAACGGAATGTAAACAAAGAAAAGATCGAGATTATCCAGCTCAGTTCATGATTTTTTGAAATTCTCTCTTTTTTCCGTAATTCGATACTTTTTGGGCCGATAATGTTGCGCCAAAAAACGATTTACGATCAAAAACTTTTTCTTTGAAAAAAAAGTTAAAATATTTACAGATTTTTGTCTATCAGAATTAACCTAAGAATGACGGACTGGGTTTGACTGGTTCATCGTATAGATCGTTGTTTAGTAAATCGAATAAGGACAAATTAAAATTAATGGAACTTTTTGCCTTTTCTAATATGAACCTATTGTATTGCTTATATAATCATTCAACACATTAGCCTCACAAAAATGTAAATATCCAATCTTATACCAAGAATCATGATGTGCATATATGTTTGATAAATGTATTGCACCTATGTTACAGGTTTATTTTGGAATGAATAGAAAGTCTTTTGATGTAAAATGGAATTGCGCGTTTTTAATTTCGCAGAACATCGGCAAAAATTTAGGCCATCGCACACAAAAATATAAAAAATATACCGCACAACGTGGGAAGACGCAGCATTAAATAGATTGGAGACACGAGCGAAGCAAGGTTTATTTATTCCGTGAAAATTTGCTCCATATACATAAAACGAACGAAGTATCAATCTGAAAAATAAAACAGAAACAGGAGAATATAAATACCCGTTATTGAGCAAACTGTTCATACTCGAACTTTATTTGGTAAAAATTTGGTTATATGAATTAACACAGTGGACAAACACGGTAATTGTTCTAGCGGCTTTTTTGTAATAAAAAAAAAGAGAATTTGTTTCAAATCCAAATTTGATGCGGAAGATCATAATGCGTGGTAATATTAAAAAATCATAACACAATTGGCGGTTTTAGCAAAACATGTAATGGCTCTTAAAAGCAATTTAGGAAAGTAATTTCCCAATGCTATTTCTAGCAACGAAATTCGAGGTGGTCCAACTCGTAATTTAAAAAGACAAAAGTTATTTTAGCTTAAACCAAGGTGAATCGAAATCAGACTTCTTGTCATTTCTCTGATTTTGTAACTTAGCACCATGCAAACAAAGCTTAGTATTATTTAATTTTGTTTCGCGGACTATATACTTGCAAACGAACATTTCCTATAGTGTGAGGTTATAGGCAGACGCACCTAGAACAATATTACACAAAGCATACCCGAACAGATAAGTTTAATCGATCCAGAGACTACACTTTCGTCCTTGCGACGGATTTCGCAGACTGGAATCGAATCTAAGCGTGAGGGATGCAGAAGTCACCTCATTGAAGCTGACAGTGCGAATAAACTGGTAGATAAAGTAAATTTATCTGCTGTATGTTTACGGCATCTCACTGGTGAAATAAATTTTCTTCATCCACCAGTTTTTAGGCACTCTTGGCTTCAATGACATGACGCCTGCTTCATTGTTCGGTTAAACCAGATGTTCGGTGCAGGGCTGTTGTGTTCATTATTAGGACGCACTGCAGTCATCGAATGGGACAACCAAACACAGTGGAGACGCGGGCCGCATTCAGCCCTCGCAGTTGGTCCGTGTGGCCCGTTGTTTGCGTAAGGAATAGGACCAGAAAGTTGAAATAGAGTGTCAGTGTCATAAAGGTGGGGACGAATATTCAGATATTGGATTCTGAAAAACATGCATGTAATAAGATAGGCATCTAGTAGTTGAAAACAATAATTTTTTACAACTGTTTTTTTTTTTTTGGTCGATATTTTTCCACGTTATTAAAAAAAAAAATTGAAATTTTATCTTTGTCTTGCGAGAATAGTTTTAATGTGAAATGCACGGACAATGACAGAGAAAATAAAGAGAAAAAAAAAGGTATTTAAATTGTAATTAAGAATAGACAAAAACTCAACTTAATCTAACACGCAAATTAATGTTTTGTTACATTTTTGACGAAGTCAGAAAAAAAAAGTTCACAATTAGCTACAACTACTACTTTTGTGCAGAATGAGGCTCAAAGCACGCGGCCCTCTACTGCTGCTAAAATTTCCTCTCCTACCACATTGAAAATTATTCAAACACTTTAAAAAAAAAATAATAATAATTCCTAAAAACCAGTAAACTTATCTCAGAGCAAATATTACCTATTGACCCATCTGGATACTGTTAAAGGCGAAACTTCACACCGTCGGCTATTTTTCGAGTGCTTTTCCCGATTTAGACAAGGCAATAATTCTTCCTTTTAGCAAATTATTACCGGGAAGATCCGTTAATTCTACACTGTCTATTGCAAAAAAAAAAAAAAAAAAAAAAAAAAAAAAAAAAAAAAAAAAAAACAGAAGTATTTTAAGTGTAGCTTTTAATTAAAAAAGTTCTATAAACTATTCTTTTATTAAACAATGAAGTAGTGTTTCGCATTATTTACACATTGACGTTTGAATGATATCCACAAAAAACTGACAGTTGCAATATTGTGTTGTTTTTCTGCAGAGACAGCGAATAAATTTATGCATTTAAAAAATTCATAGACGTAACTGTAATGTAGAAAAACCACGTTATAATTGGTTTGCTTATTTTGTAGAACATTTTTTTTTTCTTTTTTTACGAAGAAACCAACTTTCATAATTACTGTTTTAAAAAAGTATACGGTCCCCTAAAGTGAGAAAAAATGAAGTTTTAAGCATAGTGCAAAAACTACTGAATATTTTGAGCTCAAATTTTGGATTCCCGCATAAAAGCTCTTCTAGATTGTTTTTCTGGTAAAATTTAATATGGTTTCAGATCATATTTTTTTCAAAAAATATTTAAATAATTCATAAAAAAAACTAAAATTACATTTTAGGTGTTGTAAAGGGCGTTTTTATTATTGGGTCGATTCATATTTTGATATAAAAAAACAATCTTTGCCGTGCCTAATCTAGTTTTTGTGTTATGAGTAAAAATATCAAAATACGTTTTAACATTACGAGAGGAATTTTTCAGAACTCAATTCTGAAGTAACGGCTGGTTCAAATTAAACAAAATTTTGTATACAGAGTTAAAAATGAATGCTGATCACAAATATGTGATAAAAAAAGGGGGTTCTCATTGAAAAAATTGAAGTTGATGCTCGTTTTAATATGAAGACGACCCCTTAACAATGATTTTTTAACATAATTATGTAGAACTTTTTATTCCTGAAACAATGACACCTCACACGTGTCTCTAGTGTCAATAGTCTTTGAATACGATCGAGTGTTTCGTTTTTTTTTTTCTATGACTGTACAATGTGTAAATATAGTGTAACCTCCCGTACCTGTAACTTCTGACAACAAAACTCTGAAGAAAGATAAACGGTCTCTAGAAATAGTACCTTCAACTAATGAACAGCCACATTCGTAGACGAAAATCAACAAAAAAGATGGAAACTGTTTTCTTTTTATTTCTGTCACACTTCCAGAATTGCGTTTTCTCTTGCGTTTTTACGACCGTTAAATCTCCCGTTTCCTTTCTTTTCGAGAGAGGAAATATCACCTTTATTACTGCAACCTTTTTGCTGAACTTCGAATACTTTTTCATAACAGTTGATTTTGAATTACGAAAGGAAACGCTGGATCTTTTTATACCAGCAAGAACCATTTATGAAATGAATTCTTAATAATTTTGTTGTTTTGTTGATAGGTGTAGTCGTTGCGTTTAAAAGAAGGCAGGTCATTCTTTGTTTTTGAGAGGATTGAACTTCCACTAAGATAATTTTAACCTTTTTGACGCCAACTTTCAAATAAAAAGAAAATGTTTTAAATAATTATTATGAGATTCGATTGTTTCCCATTTTTGTAAATCAAAAGTAGACTTGTTTTTCTGAAGGAAAATTTTTATCCTTTACAATAACTGTTTTCCCCAAAAATTCACAAAAACAAACTTTTTTTTTTTCGAGTTTCAGGTATAGAAGTGAACTTATGAATGGTATTCAATAATAAAAAAAGAACATCTTAAGGAAGGCAATTTGCTCTTCAAAAAATATTATGTATGAAAAATTACTGTTTTTGTTAGTTATAAACTGTTAATTTAGAAAAATTTTCTCATATAGTTATTTGTGATTTCATACATTTAATTTTGAATCAATAAATATATAAAAATTTTGATTTTTTATGTTTTTCTTTTTTAATTTTATCATAAACTATTTACCATTTCATATGTATGTGAACAATATTGTTCATTATATCAACTATTTTTGTACAAAATTATGGTTAAGAGCGTTAAGCGCAATCCATTAAAAGCCTTCATGTAACAGCCAATGTTCCCAAATGGGAACAGGCGCAAAACATATTTTTCTGTTCGAAATTTCTTCTATTGTTTACTGGAATGCTATTTAATAGTTTTTTTATGAGGGGGATTTTTTTTTAATATATGAAATTTAGAGTGGCGTTTAAAAAATTCAATATGGCCTATGGTTTTGACGAAACCTTCAAACCTGCTGTTTTTGAATATTGATGTACGTAGTTCGTTGTCGTCTGGCGACAAGTGTGTGAGACTGTTAGAAAATTCATGTTTGTCTGAGATTTACCAACAATAAGCTTAGTTTGATGATCCT
Source organism: Uloborus diversus (assembly GCF_026930045.1). Classification (NCBI taxonomy): domain Eukaryota; kingdom Metazoa; phylum Arthropoda; class Arachnida; order Araneae; family Uloboridae; genus Uloborus; species Uloborus diversus. Next base: position 8,491,223 of record NC_072733.1, on the reverse strand, counting down.
CTCTGTTCAAGAAAATATAACAGAAACATTTAGTTCAGAAATTAAAAAAAAAAAAAAAACTCAAATGCCTACTCAAACTGTACTAAATTGTGTAATAAAGTACGACTCTGGGCAATAAGAAGATATCATACTAGACTAGAGGACCTGAAAAACGTTGTTCTGTTCAAACTTTGTAAATTGGAAAGTTAAAAAATATCAGTAAACTACCAAGTGTTTGAACCGTTTTGTTGAAAAAAATAAGTAAAAGGAAAATGTGTTAAGTTGCTTGATGTCAGAATGCGTACATTTATTACAACTTGATTTATCTAATGCCCACTGAGCAGTGGTTTTATTAACTGTTTTTCTCCTGTACTTGATGGTTTGTTAATGCAGCCATACTCAAAGGATAAAAAGCGTCCTCAAATATTAAGTGTAAAAAAGTAATTACCCATTTAGAGCAAACGGAAAATCTCGCTGCATCATCCCCCACATGAAAAAGAATTAAACAATCGAAAGGCTATCGTTTAAAAAATTGTGAGAGGTAAAGCACTTCTCTAAATAAGCGAAAATCACTCGTCTCTCCCCCCCCCCTCCCTATCTAAAATAAACATTCTTCAACTAAAATGACTAAAAACTCTTTAAAAACGAAAAACAATTCTGTGCAATTTGAAATATTTCTCCAAATAAACAAAAATACAATAAATTACATTAACAGTAGCCTTAAATTTTAAACAAATGATCACGCAACTCTTTTGTTTATAGCCAAAGTCGCCAAGCCACCACGTTACTGTAATCCAGCGGATCAGTGAGCGAAGCCAACTCCAACCAATTAGCAGTCCAATCTTCTTGAACGAAAACATTTAAAACTTCATATATTGCCTAATTTGTTTTTACTGCCAAAGATAAAGATCTTCCACTGCACTGATCTTTTTTGTACAGAACTTCCATGTTGTAATTTATCTGGACGAAAATAAAATTTGTTTCGTCTTTAAATTCCACCATCTTTTCCTTCAATAATGTACTGATTATTTAGATAATCCTTAAAGTCTTCTTGACATTGGTGCCACAACTCAGATGGATTTCAGCCGAGAAACAAATGTTGCTAGGTACGGTACTTTCTGATGATTTAGCTAGAAAAACCTAAAGCACCGATCCGGTCACATGGTTCAACTACGACGACAGAACACACGTTTTGCGTGAACCTTCCAGTACTTGACTTTAAAATATATCTCGAGACCTAAAATCGTTGCTTTCAAGAAATGAAGGCTTCACTCTCGCTCTCTCTACGTTTTATCTATTTTCAACTGACATATCACAGTAGGAAATTTCATTTCAAAAAGCAGAGCTGGCCTTCTTATTATCATTTGGCAACGGGTTAAATATTTATTTCAGTTCTCGCTCAACAATAGGTTAAAATAAATATTAATCATTTGGGAGATATAACCATCCAATGTTTTAATTAATTAATTAATTAACAAAAACGTTTCCGATTCGATCCATCGCTCTTCGAAACCATGCTTGCTACAACTTAATCACACACAAAAAATTTGATCGAAATCGGTCCAGCCGTTTAAAAGCCTTATGGTGACAAACGTACGCACAGAAGATTTTTATATATTAAGATAAAGTAAATTCATCTTTCCAGCGAGTTTCTGCAGACATGGCGCGGTTTGACGCATAAATTGAAGGCACAATTTGGGTATTAAGCAGTAAGTCCCCCCCCCCCCCGGGCGGTATCTACCAGTTGTTGGCATTCTCAGCTTCAATTATATCACATCTGCCTCCAGCTCTGTTATTCCCAGTTCTCGATTGATGAGTCCTGACGAGGGCTAAACTGCATTCTCTGGATAGGATAAACGGGCTGTCGACGTATTGTATGTAGTTTTAAAAAGCCATTGATTGGGAAGATAACTTACTGCTTAATACTCCAGCAGAGGAGTAAGAATCAATCATCATATATGCAATAATGTCCAATCCACAAACTATGAGAGTACTGTTAAGCTTTAGATGAGACAACGACTCTTGGCCAGCTTTTGGGGTCAATTTTCTAATGCCATTGATAAAAATATAAAAACCTTACCTCTTTTCATAAATAGTCTTACTTGAAGTGACTTCTGGGAAGCTGAGCGTATACTGATGTCAGTAGGTTTTCACATACGGACAGATTTTTTAAAGTTATTTTAGTTTATTTATTTATTTATTTGTGTTTGTTCTTGGAATCTGTTTTGTAAAATCATTTGATGGTTTAAAAAAAATCCAAAAAATAACGCTTTTTTTTTAAATAATTTCTTTGAATCATTTGAAAAGATAATTTTAAGTCCAAGTTACTTACTTTTAAGCAAAATACAAAATGTGTGGCTTCCTTTTCTTCGATAGAAATGACGATGGTTCAAGTTAAACTGCTCACCGTCAGAAATAATGATCGGAATTTGTTTGAAAGTTTTCCTCTAGGGACGCACTCTCTTATGTAAGAAGGCTTTACAAAAAGAAAAATTTCATATGATTAGTAAGAATAAAAAGCTTTTCTGAAGCTTATGCTAATGCTGTTTTGATTTTTAGCTGGGTTATAACGCTATGGATCACGTTTCTAAAAATTTGAGGTGTCAACTGTCTTTAAAGACCTTGACGCTTTTGGCATAGAGACATCAGTTTAAGAGAAAATCCCTTCGTGCGCAAGAAAGTGAGGTTTAGGGTGAGAATAGGGATGTTTGATCTTCCGCATCCTTCCTGCCTGTCATACATGCATTCGGAAAATAGATGCCTTCAGACACTGCGATATTTCATTAAGAATGATTACATGCGATCCGTAGCTTCAGCTGATTTTTGCGGACAAGCTATTTATGATTCTCCCATCTCTAAACTGAAACTTTGAGGATTTAATCTACATATATTTAGGTCTTGGGATTGTTACGAGAAATTCTGCTTTACTTTGAAGAATATCTTTAAGAATTTTAAAGATATGATAGCGGAGCGTTATGCAATTCATGACGTATTGTAGAAAGATTGTGTTCTGCTACAATCCTTATATGTACAAATAGGTTCCTCTAAAAATGTCATTTTTAGAGTCGTAGTAACCAACTTTAAAGATGAACAAAGATAAATAAGCATTACAAACACGTGTTTCGAAAAATGAATAAACCTCCCTTCACTATAAAAAGTAGTTCCTGAAGTAAAACACAAATGAAAAAGCGACGTTCGGATAGAATAACACTTTTTGGACAAGTTTTCTGTTAACGGATCTTTTTGTAACTCTGAGAAGTTCTACTTGCACATCAAACTAAAGTTATTGAAAAACATCAGTACTTAAAAACAAAAAAAAAAGATAAAAACAGAATGATTAAGGGAAACACTTTTTTGTTACAAAAACTACAACAGGTAAGGGGTATGACTGATTTCAAATTATGATTAATACATTTGGAATTCATACTCATTTTAAGATGTAACTTTAGGAGAACAGATATAAATCAAATTTACAAAAAACAGACTTGAGGCCGATTTAATTTAGATTCAAAGAACTTCACTAGTTGGGGTGAAGTCCCTTCATAAGTTGAGCAATCTTCAAAAGAAGAGTCGCCAAAACTTTCTTATTGTTAGTCATGTATTTCTTATTCTGTTTACCTGAAATATATAAGTTTTTTTTTTTTTTTTTTTTGTAATGTTTTGCGGGAAGTACTTTTCTTGGACAAAAACGACAAGGTCAATCAATAAACAATTTGAAAAAATAAAATAGGCTTTTAACCAATCGATCGAATCATAAAATTGGAAACATGAATGGCAAAAATAAGTGGAACTGTATACCACGTAAAGAGAAACTTTGCAACAGGTACGAGGCAAAACAGAAAAAAAGAAAAAGTATTCAAACTAATCATTTATATATATAACAACAGATACACTTTAAGACAAATTTAAAATAGAAATTCAAAGAAATTGAAAAATCAACGACATTAAAAAAACTGAAAGAATAAATACATAAGTGTACCGTAATGCCAGCGCAAAGCTGATAGAAACAAAAACAGTACAAACATATTCACACAAACAGTCAAAATACAAATGAAAAAAGCAAATGAAAAAAGCGAAAACATCAAAATGGAAAATGAAAAAGGTGAACCCAGGACCAACACTTTATCAAGGGGGGGGGGGGGGATTGGTCCTAAAGTTCACAAGGCACTTTCTGTCTAGCAAGAGGAGGGGGGGATTGTGAACTTTAGGACCAATCCCCCCCCCCTTGATAAAGTGTTGGTCCTGGGTTCACCTTTTTCGTTTTCCATTTTGACTGCTTGTGTGAATATATATGTATATATATATATATATATAAAGAAAATATTTGTTTAAATTTCTTGATACATTTGCTGTTAACTTTACTATCCGCGTTTTAGACGATTCGCCAAGCCTTGAATTCTCATTGGGTTTAACCGCCGAACTATTGACGAATGATCAAATTTGAGTAATTTTTTGAAATTATATCTATTTATGTCTAGTAAATACAGAAATAAAATAAAATTTCCAGAAAATTTTTTTTACTATGTTTTTCAGTGTGTTCCATTTTTGGAACATTGGCGCTTTGCATGAAGTTTTTTTTTCAGATAATTTTTTTAAACTAAGAGGTTTTGAATGCGGTTTTTATCTTACCATACTTTATAAATTAATATTTTAAACTAATAAATTAATACTTTAAAAATAATATTTTAAATTGCATTTATGCACATATCAGAATTCAGAAAATCCAATACAGAAATATCTAATGCCCATGATATGAAAGGAAGAATTGCATTCTTGATAAAATGAGGTTGTGGCACATCTATCTTGCATTTCTGCGCATTTGAGTAACATTTTACAGATGCAAGTGACTCATGTGTATAAAAATTAGATGCTTATGTAACCACTGCATTATCATTCCAGCTTCACAGGTACACTGATCCATCAGATCGATAATCAAAATTTCCTCGATCTTCTTTAGAAAGGGGTTTTTTTAGATTTCAGTGGACAATGGCCAGTTCGGTTTTCACGAATTGTTCCTGTTGCTCGTACACCTTTTTTGATAGCTGAGAAATTAAGTCATATGATGTAAAAAAGTTATCAAAGTATACTTCATGCTTAGACGTGTCAGTCAAAACTGATAATAGATCATTTACAACTCTGGATCCTAATTGCACATCAGGGGATCCTTCTTTTTTGCCTGAATAAATCTCCATCGAATATGAGTATCCACTTGAAGAGCACAACATCCAAATTTTGAAGCCGAATCTTATTGGTTTTCATCTAATAAACATTTTACATGAATGCCGACCGTAGTAGGGAACCATAGATTCATCTATGCACAATTTTTCATGAAATATACCAAATTGTTGAAGGTTTTTACACAATTCTTCGTAAATAGGGTATACTTTTCTTAGTTTGTCATTTTGTTTTAATTCATGGTTGTCCATCAAATGAAAGTTGTTTTTTATTTTTCGAAAACGATTTTGAGGCATAACTGTTGGTACAATTATCACAGATGTATCTTCTGCACTGCTCCAATACATATCTTCAGAAGGTACAGAATGGTACCCACTCAATAGCAGCAAACCAAAAAATTGTAGGATTTCATCTCTGTCAACATCTATTCTTCCTCAGTGATATTTCCTGGTTCATCAGGGGGTAATTGGCATATATCTACATCTGGCAAATCCGAATCTGACAATGTCTCTAAATAAGCCACAGCTTGTTCTATAGTAAGAAATCTTGTAAACACTTTTTAACATTTATGAACAGTTGGTATACATCAAACAGAATTTCGTTTCGCTCGAAAACAAAGCAAGCAAATTATTGAACTGCATTTAAAATATGAAGAATAAAACGCTCACTAATATTATTTTTTATTATCACGTAACAATGTAGCTTTCCGAGCAGGTGTGGATTCGTCGCCATATAGTCCGTCAAACAGAAGACTGTTATTATTTTCTTTGCTAACGAAACGAAACGTCATATCCTTTCAAAATATAAACTTAATTGGTTTTGCCAACATCTACATCAGAGTACATTCAAAATTAGAAAAAAAAAGAAACATATTACAAAAAATGAAATTTCCCCTTTGAAGTCGAACGATTTACTTCTTGGAAATTTGACTCCCTAAAACGCCAATGTTCCAAAATTGGAACATGCTATTTTGAAGGGGTACACCTTTCGGAAATATCATTGTGCATTTCTATAAGCATTTTAAAATCATACATTGAAGTATTTTTCACAACTATAATAAATATCATCACGTTTTCTGAAAAAGCCAATTTTTGGTAAATTTTATAAGAAAAAGTTGCAAAAAGCTAAAAAAACACTCATCTTTGAAAAATCGCAATAAATAATTTAAAACATATAAACAATCAAGCAGGAAACCAAAAAATACTTTGAAATAAGACTAAACTGTGATAAAAAAAACTTGTTTATTTTAACGTTATTTCTTGGGAAAATTTTCACTTAAATATGATGTTCCATTTTTGGAACATTGGCGGGTAAACGGTTTTAAGGCAGCTAGCGCCGCCCGTGAGCGGGACTATCGACCGCGTCATGGTCGCTAGCTTGCATGAGTTCGCATATTTGATGGACAGACCTCGTATGCAACCACTATGTATCAAAATATTAAGTATAATTTTTCTATAAAATTTTCTTGCATTTTAAAAAGTATGATTTGTTCGTACTGTGGACGTGATTTGTCGGTCACATCTTTTTCTCTGATTAACGAGTAATATTGTTTACACATGTGCCACTTAAAAAACGAGCTGATGTGTGCATCACATGACTTCCTTTTACTCCAATTTAATGTCATTTTCCCATTATTGGCAGTTTTAATATGATTCAATGGTTTACTCTCTAAATATCACCAACAGTGGTCAAATTGAAACTAGATTAAAAAAAAAAATTAAAAAAAATCGCCAAATTTGTCGCCAAGTTGGCGACAAAACTTGGCGACCAAAAGGCTGGCGATATATCACCAAGTGTCCGCCAAATTATAACACCTCTTGAGTTTACATCGAAATTAACAATGATTTCCCCCCAAAAAGGAGCAAAAGAACCCCTTTCGAGCATACAAATGCAATCAAAAAGGAAGGTGCACAACTAGACCCCACTAAGAGTCTACGTACCAAATATCAACTTTCTAGGACATTCCGTTCTTGAGCTATGCGACATACATACACACGTACACACGTACGCACATACGCACATACATACGAACATACAGACGTCACGAGAAAACTCGTTGTAATTAACTCGGGGATCGTCAAAATGGATATTTCGGGTGTCTGTACGTTCCTAGGCACATATCAACGTGTGGTCGGGTTGAAAAAAAAAACTCAACATTCATTTGGGGATGAGCAAAATAGAAATTAAGGCCGATTTTTGGTTGAAAATTTTTTCGCGAATACAATACTTCCTTTTTTGTAAAAGGAAGTAAGAAAGAAGAAAAAAAAACTGTTTCACAAATTTTCAACATTGACATTTTTCTTAGTTAACTTAAGAGCATAAAACACGAAAATTCACAACAATGTATCAACCAAGGGAAAAGAGTTGAAAGAAAATTGATTTGATTAATCTATTGATTTGATTAGATTTTGCACGCTTAAGGGGTCGAAAGAAGTGAATTGATTACATTTGTAACACCATAGTCGCATCCTAGTTCTTACTGGCTCATCTCATTTACATGAGTAATGACCTATGTGAAATAGACCTTCTGGATGTAATATTGACTACAGGAGAGCCAACAGCTAGGGGTTTCGGAATTCATTATTTGAGGCAAGCGTAGGATCTTTCTAGTTTTGTGTGCGATGGAAAGTGCCGCTGACACTAAACTTGGGTAAATTTCGAGTAAATGACTGCGGTGTACAGCAAGAAAAATGAGCCTGTGATGAAAAGTTTAATGTTTTTCTCAACGAATTTAATTAATTTACAACGGAAAGTTCCTCGCCATAGTACCTGACAAAGCAAGAGTCATCAGAATGAAACGATGTTTTGCGTACTTAAGTTGTTGGAAAAATTTCCAACATAGCAGAGTTGCAACTTCGTCGTTTAAAAAAAAACGTCAAACATTTATACAACAGTAACCTATTTATTAAAAACAACTACAGCGTAAATAAAAGGCAGCATACCAGCAATTCAGAATCTCAAAACCCAAACAAAGCACAGAAATGCCTCTTCTTATATAATGAAACTATTTTGCATACTTGAGTCAATAATGTTCTTCTTCTTGAAGATTTTAAACAATGCCCGAAATTAATATATACCAACATAAGTACATCATTGATATTGGTAAAACTTACTAATATCTTAGTACTTTAAAATCAAATCAAAACCTTTATTTATTACAGTAAAAATAAAAATAAATGGCAGTTTTAGTACTCTGTTGGGTCACGAGTTGAAACTTGCTGCGTGGAGGCACAGAAGTGTCGTAGAATGTTTTGCGTCTTCCTGTTTCTCAGTAATTCGATCTAAGTCATAATTGTCTAACTTATGCGAGCGATTCCAGATATGCTCTATCTATGGCATATCAAATGATAGAGCAGGTCACAGGAAGTGATAACTCCAGTGGCAAACCGGTCACATAACAAAGCATAACCTATAGAAAAATGACTACTGAGAATCATACCATGAGTTTTCATTTTTACTTCCTTTTACAAAAAAGGAAGTATTGTATTCGCGAAAAAATTTTCAATCAAAAATCGGCCTTAATTTCCATTTTTTCACCCCGGAATGAATGATGAGTTTTTTTTTCGACCCGACCACACGTGGATATATGCCTAGAAACGTACAGACACCCGAAAAATCCATTTTGATGACCCACGACTTAATTACAACGAATTTTTTCGTGACGTCCGTATGCACGTATGTATGTGCGTATATGCGTATATGTGTATGTATCTCGCATAACTCAAAAATGGCATGTCCAAGAAAGTTGAAATTTGTTACGTAGACTTCTAGTGGAGTCTAGTTGTGCACCTTCTCTTTTGGTTGCATTCGGATGTTTCTAAGGGGGTCTTTTGTCTCTTTTTTGGGGGGAAATCATTGTTAATTTCGATGTAAACTCAAGTAGTGATATAATTTGTTGGACACTTGGCGATATGTCGCCAGTCTTTTGGTCGCCAAGTTTTGTCATCAACTTTGCGACAAATTTGGCGATTTTTCTGTTTTTTTTTTACATTAAATTGTAGTAAAAGGAAGTCATGTGATTTTTTTTTTTTTTTGAGCAATCAGTTGTTTATTTTTCTCATTTGACTGTTTTGAATTCCTATGATTTTATTTTCCCACACCTCCCTCTGCAGCACCAGGGTCGACCGGCCTCCCGATGCTGCTCCTCTAGCGAGTAAAGTATCCAGGTTGCGTCTATGTCCTACACACACATGCATACATACACACACCTACACACACATAAACACATACTCATGCTTGCATACAAACATAAACACACGCGCATACATACAGACACCTACACACTCACATAAACACAATCATACCTGCACACTACACAAACACACGTGCATACATACACATACACACACATACCCACACACTCATACCGGGACACAAACACACACCCCTACATACACACGCACACACACACACACTCGTGATTACGAAAAACATAATTTGAATTCAATGAGTTATAATTCAAATTAATTTATCTTTTTTTTTTCGAAACGAATATCTAACTTATTCGACATCAAAATCACAATCATCAATCGAAAAACCGAATGAAGATGATTGGTTGTTTTGGAAGGCTCCAAAGTAATCTTGTTTGCAACATTGAACCATGGATCCACTAGATGGCGCTAGGTTTGCCGGCTATAAAAGTTTCTGAATAAGCAACCTATACTATAGAAAGCAGAGATATTCCTAAATTCGTCACTTGGGTGCTTACAATTTCCAGTGGCTTACAATTTCCATCGCAACGCGCGTGCACAATAATATTGCACCACCGTCGACCGGCCTCACGATGCTGCTCCTATAGCGAAAACCTTCTCCACGTTGCGTCCATATCCTACACACACTCGCATACATATACACGTCTACACACACATACACACACGCACACATTCACACACATACGCAGACACACACATAACACACCCACACCTACACACACATACACACACCTACGCACACATACACACACATACACACACCTACGCACACATACACACACACATACACACACCTAAACACACACACCTACACTCACACACACACTTACATTCACACACCTACACACATACACACGCACTCATGCCTACACACAGACAAACACACGCCTACATACACACGCACCCACGTGATTGCGAAAAACATAATTTGAATTCCAGATGTCAAAATTAGAATTAATTTTTCGTTTTTTTTTAAATGCTATACTAAGTTTTTAGTAAAATTAACATTCCCGGCCAAATCCATAGTAGGTTACCTTTTTGTATGAAGCAAGTAAGTTTCATTACTTTAAAGGATTTCTTCGTTCACATCTCGTATTTGCAGTAGTATTTGTGTTAGGGATCAAATTTTCTTATAACTTCTGGTTAAAATTTTGCCCTTTAAAATTCAATGCAATCTAGAAAATTTTAGCCGTCGCTCAATATAATTCAATGTACATTTTTTTGTGGAATTTAACTAGGAAAAAAGTAGTTCTTTCTTCAAAAGCATTCAAACAATTTCAAATGAAATTCTAAATTATTATTTACCTATTTCACTAAGATAAATTTTCTTCAGAACATAGAAAATCTGAAAATATCTTTCGTAGCGAATTTTGATTGAATAAAAGAAAAAAAAGAGCAAAACACTTACGAAATAACTTGAAGTTGCATGGTTTGTTTTTAATATCAACGCCCTCTTGTTTGACTTCAAAACACATTCGAAAATGTCTGGAGTTCGTTGCATTTTAGAGGACAAAAGTTTTCCCCCCTCATTATAGAAGTAGGGTAGTCCAGGGCACATTTGGGAGGATTTTTTTCAACACTGTAAAAAAATTCCGAAACGTTACTGGTTATTTCCGTGGAACGTCTCGGGATTTCAGACGTTTCCACCTATTTCCCCGTAAAAACAAGTATTTTCACAAAAACGCTTCCTGAATTGCTACAAATTGCACGCGAGCAGATTTTTCACTGTTGTGGAAAATATTTTTAGCTACCAGTTTAAAAATTGAATGAGCGTGTTTAGTAAGTGTATCGGCCTAGGGTTGCTTACGGGCTGACCATGTTGACTAAGCTCCCGTGAGAGCGAAAAAGTCAATGGATAGCTACAGCTTTGCGAGGCAGGAGTTGCAGGCAAGAGATTTGCTTGGTTCCTGCTTGCATAGCTTTGGCCGTGGTCGCTCTGATTTTTATGGAGCCTTCTTGGTAAATTAGGAAGGTTCTAATCATTTACACTAAACCTACTTAATTTTTCTAGAAGGTTCTAGAGACATGACTGGCTTTAACAGGGGAAATTTCGCACGTCTTCATAAACTTTCAAGGTTAATTTCAGAAAGGTTACTGACTTTTAGAAGAAAGCGTTCCTGATTTTTCCAAGATATGTTACTGGAAGAAATTGGGCACATCAGCTGCCCATTATTTTCCAGGAACGTTTCTGAATCGTTTTTACAGTGAATGAGTTATCTAATTTTTATGTTTGAACCTAGGAAATTTTAGATATTGTGGTCTTATGAAGCAGTTAATGAAGTCAAAAATTATATATTCAGTTGTTGCTCAGCTTGTGTTTTTAACTATAAAAAAAAAATGTTTTTCGAGTCTAAGTCGGTTGCGTAAACTTACCCAGAACACGAGGCAAGTTTACGCATCGAGTGAGGCACGTTCACGCATATTAAAAATTATGCCAAATAGTAAGTGAAATTGGTATTTAACCAAATTTAAATATTTTATTTGTCTTAAAACACTTTAAAAATAAGAAAATGACAAATAATTAATGAAAGATCATTTTATAGGCTAAACTAAAATCATAGGACTTATTGCTGATTTAAATTCTTTTCGCATACTTGTACTGGGACTGCGTTTTGACATCTAAGACATTGAACCCTCTTTTGTCCTTTTTTCGATTGGTTGTGTGCTTTCAAACAATAGATGCAAGCTCAATTCTCTACTTCGTAAATAGAATCGTTCATTAATTTTCTTTTTACAGAGATACCAACTTTTCCCTGTGGCAAGTTTCGGTTTCATACTTTTTTCTCTGATATCTTCTATTTCTGCTTCAATAGAAACTTGTAAATATTAAAGTAATTTCTCCTTTTTGTTTTGTTCTGCCCATTTTGTTTCTTTTCTTTGTAGCTTCTAACTGCTCTTGTCTGAGGGCTTTTTTAATCGAAGTATCAGTTAGGATTGTGAGCATCCTCTTTTTTTCCTTTCCTGGTTCCTAAGCTATAGTCCTACTTTTTCAAATGGTGCCTCAGGTGGGGTAGTCCATATGCGATGATGTGGAAGGCTTATTGGAAACAATACTTGGATTATTAATTAGTCTTTTCATTATTTTGATATCTAACGTGGTTCTGTTTAAACGTAATTTCTTACCATCTTTAAAATAAAAAAAAAATGTATCAGGGGCTGAATAATGTATACAGTAAAAACTGAACAAGCATGAAGACATCATTCGATGAGTGTAAGCTATAAGATACGAATCTTTTACTTAATTCAAAATTGCTATTTTTCAAATTAAATAACCTGAAAATACTAAAGGTTTGAAACAGTACAGAGCGACAAAAGCGTCCGAGGTCCGTTTATAAGTAAGACAGAGTAGTAAGACACAGTAAGAACATGCAAAAATGTGCCCCGATGAAAATGCGTAAACGTACCCCATCAGCAAGTTTGGAATTATTTTTATCTTGCAAAAAAATTTTAATAACTTTGCTGTCCATACAAGTACAATTCTCAAAAAAGGGTTTAATTCTGCCATTTTTTATGTGTTTATTTGTTTTTAGCAAAGTATTATTCATTCACAATAAGCTTCAAAACGTTCAACACAAAATTTACTCGGCTCGGTAGAAAACAGATTTTTCTATCCGCTTGCTAAACCGAAGTTCGACTGATGCTCAAAAACTTGTGAGAATATTGGCTACGGAGCAGATTCCATCTGCTATGACTGTTGGTTCTCCAGTTATAACTGTTTTTTGAAAAAGGACTCTGCGTAAATGTACCCAATGCGTAAACGTGCCCCGGTCTACCTTACATTTTTGATCTGTATAAAATCTGTTCTTCCGATTATTACAAAAACAAATTGAGTAGAAAAATTAAGGTTTGAATAATATTTTTGATGCTTTAGAATATCAATGTTTACGTGTAGGATTTGAAGTTGATGTTTTTTCCTTTTTTAATATTTGTAAATATGATGAAGTTAATAAATGGTAATAAATTATTAAAATTGTTGCTACCTGCACTTAAGTTCACTGTAACTGATGCATCTGACTGAGTCATATTTATTGTAAGAGTGCTGTGAAGGAATTTAGTATTGCTACATAAAATTCTTCTACAGAATACTAGCGGATTAGAAAAAAATAGTTTTTTTGACATTTATTTTGTTGATCATCGTGCATACTGATGATCGAACATACTGGTAACGTGGTAACTGGTAACAGCTTTATGTAAAATGGAGGAGAATGCGCCGTGTGCAGGTAAAGCGCGGTAACTGCATTTTTTTTATTTTTCATTTTTTTGCATTTTGTCATCTATTGTACGTTAGCTTTATTGCAAAGCTCGCTTATTTGGTTTCGCGCTGAAAAAAGCTCCGAAAAAACGTCTAATTCCAACATTTTCCTATTGTTATTATTGAAACCACCAATCATTTCTTCAAATATCTCGAAAACTCATTTCTGCAGATACTGCCGCACAAGACAGAAAAATTCTGCATTGTTACTCGATCGCCACGAGCAAAGGTCAGAAAGTCATGTGGCGCCATTTGTTTCCTAGATTTTCAGCAGTTTTTATGCCGGTAGAGCTCTAGTGCGCATTTCGATTCTTTGTTCTAAATGCAGTACTAACATCTTTATTAATTTATTTCTTTTTTTTTATACATTTTCAATTTCTCGTGAAATGAAGCAACATTCATGCAATAATACAGAATATCGTTAATTTAGATGAGCTATGAATACCGTGATGCAATAAAATGTCAATTTTATATTACCTTTAAATTAATTTCCTCTCTTATGAGAAACATATTCTTCAACTGATTACTTTCTTTTCTGTGACCAGCTGCTAACATAACATGCAATCCTGCAGATTTAAAGTCCTGGTCAGATTCGTTAAAAGAAAGCTATTTAAGCTCTTGCCAAGTACGAATACTTAGCTTTTCTACTTAAGTCTTTTAGCAATACTTAATTTATGCAAATCACTAAGCTCATATAAACTCGAAACATTTTCGAAATCCAAAAGTCATTTTTTAATCGAATCGCAGCTATTTTATTCAAATTGAGCGACACAATTCTAAATTTCATTAGAATTAACAGAATATTTTCCAATCAAATGAAACTTTGAATCATTTCAAAACTTTGTTGTTATTTTAAGTGAGTATAACTTGCATTTTGTTAGGAGGTGTGGTGGAAACATTTCTAGAATTATGTTAAAAACTGCTGTCTAATTAACTCATTTTTAACAATAAACCTTGGAAGAAATGTCTTATACTCACCGATGTTTGTTATATAGGTGTACATGGAAGTAGAAGTTACAAAACGTGCTAATCTTTGCTTAAATAACACAAAAAATTACGTTTTATACTTATCTCAGTCGATTTCCCATACTTTTTGAGTCTCCAATTTTAAATGATACTTTAACTTCGGCATTCAGTGGCAAATTCAGCACAAACCATCTTTTGAAATTTTACATTACAGACGAAAAGCATTCCCAAACAAGTTTTTTTTTTTTTTTTTTTTTCAAAGAAAACTGGTTTTTGTTTTGTATTGGGATAGAATCCGCCAAGAAGTATCAATTAATTAAAATAAAACCGATTTTAGAAATTCATGGATTGAGCTAGTTTTGATAATAAATGATTCACTCCATCTACGAAACACGATTTAGTTAAAAAATAGTCGAACGTACAGCGAAATACAAATTATAAAAGTACTACATTGAACTCGATTAAGGGATATATTTGGGATGCATTTGAAAATTCTATCTTTGGTGGGGTGCAACCTGGGACTGGGTAAAACCTCTTTCAGAAACTTTGGTTTTTAACCCATAATGTCACTCCAAGTACGGTAGTACATCGTGGAAGTACTGTCATTGTCACAGCTCTTCTCAATCTAGGAGACATCTAAGAGATACATCTACTAGACTGTATCTCTTGAGTCGGCGATGATGATTTTGGATTATGATTCTGGATCTCAGGCCCACACGGATGTTTATACATATCTGCACTGTAAGCAATGCGTTACACTCTCTGATGGATGTTATATAGGTGCACATGGAAGTATAAGTTACACAATGTGATAATCATCTATTAAATAACACAAAAAAATATGTTTTTTGATTATCTGGGTCGAGTTCTCATACGATGATTTTGGATTCTAAATCTGGATCTCAGGCACATACGGGTATTTAGACGTTTCAGCATTGTAAGCAATGTTTTATACTCACCGATGAAATGTTATATAGGTGCACATGAAAGCAGAAGTTACGAAACGTGCTAATCTTCACTTAAAAAACACATGTTTTATATATGTTTTATGTTTATCTGGATCGAGTTCTCATAAATTCACTGAAAAAATACTTCAGATTCATTCAAAATTAGTTTTTTTAAATTGCAACTCTTACCTCTAAATATTTTTTCACAATGTTAATGCCCTTATACATGTGACTTTCTTAGTTCTGGGACGAAATGATTTCCACTTTTTTAACGATTATTTTTTAAATTTAATTTATTAAGTTAAAAAATATTTTTAATTTGATAAATTAAATTGAAGAAGTAATTAATTAAATTAAAAATATTTTAATTTAAACGATTTTCAACTTTGCACCAGGGACTATTAGGGCATCCAGAATTTACCTTCTTAGTGGTAAATATTTGATAATACCAGTCCTAATATGGATATAAAATGTCACATCAGGATTGGCGATATGTTTTAAAGCCCCAAAGGTTTGAGGGGGGGGGCGATGACCCTTAACACTCCCAGCGTTGAGCCCCTTGGAGTTTTTCTTTTTTTCATAAACGGCATTTCCAGTTTTCGATGTTAGTGCCACTTACATGCTTTTAATCAATATTGTACCTATTTCGAAAAAATTTAGTGAGGTAAGAACAGTACTTTAAAAATATATATATGTTTGAGTTTAAATCTTAAATATTTTTTTAAGTTAACTTTCTTTTTCAGCTCAAAACTTTATATGACCCCTGTACTTTTTCATCGTCTGTAAGCTGCGTGATATTTGGAAGAAAACGGTACTCTATACATAGGAATAGTGTTACTAAATGCGTTCACATGCAGAGGTTTAAACTGACTGCTTCCTGACAATTCCGTAAAAACTGTAGGACGCGTAATACATGAAGAAACCGAAATGAAATCAATTCTTGGTGTTAAAAGGAAAGTTCATGATCAAATTATGCCTTAACATATTTATTTGTTTGCAAAATGTGTTTTTCACAAAAGCCGTACCGGAATGGCGTTATACCAATAAACCCCACAACGTCTGCGTGTGTAAGCTAACTTTTTTCCCGCTTATCTGTTACATGAGCTTCTCAGAATTTTAAATTAGTATTTAAAATTATTTTTTACTATTATATTAACACATACAGTAGACCCTCGTTTTACGCGGGGGTTACGCTCCTCGGAAATGCCGCGTATATCAAAATCGCGTAAATTAAGATTTAATATTACTGTTAAAATAAGGGTTAGGTTCCGTAGATAAAAAAATACTTCATTCTAGTGATGACTAATTGTATAATAAGTTTAATTTGTATTTATATCGATTTCTATGCACAACATGCATAAAGAAAACACAAATTAATTTAGTGTTCATAAAAAGGAGCTGGCTATGATACTCTTTTGGAAGTCAAGAATTTTTGACTAGTTCTTTGCAGAGCATTAACGCATCCACGATCATTTCTATGATAAAATCTTTCTTCACTAACAAAACAGAAAATTCATTTGTATTGCCAAGGAATGGCTCAAAATTTACAATGTTAACGTTTTTGTTTCTGTGTCATCGATGTCGGTATCCTTGTTGCTTTTGTCCTCCTTTGTCACTCCTAAAACTCTTCTTCCCAGTGAGTTTTGAACTGTGTGAATTTAATAATTTAACTTCTGGAAAGAGCTCTGGACCCAAACGCATAAAATGTCTCAAGTGACCCAAGTTCTATTATTAGCACGCCAAAATGCAGTTTATTACGTGTAATCTGAAGTCTTTGGGAGTTAGGATTTTGAAAGAGGGAAATATTTTATCTGTTTGCATTGCTGCATCCGCGTAAAACCGAAACTCACCCGCGTAAAATAAAATAAAGGTGTCAACTCTTAAACCGCGTATAATCGAAGCCGCGTAAAAAGACGGTCTACTGTCGTATTGCTGAAGAAGTTTGAAGTGCTTTATATTTTAAAACCACACGTTGCTAATTATAAAAGTATCAAAAAAATCATTGACTTAAAGTCATATATTTACTTAATATGTTTTTTTTTTAAATATTTTTTAGAAATGCAGCGTATAAAATTTAAGTCTATGAAAAATATGACAATTGCAATACATAAATTCTTCGCTGATCAATACGTTCAAATGCAGCGTCACGTTAATAAATGTATGTTAATTGCTACGAAAGGTTCTTTATTTCATCCTCAAACTAAGTATCTTAATTTAATACCAAATCGTGAATTAGTCTAGGTGCTACAATCTCAGAATGCCATTAACCTGTTTTTAGTGTTGTTTCATACATTTTGAAAGTTATTGCTGATTAATGATTTAGTGCTAAATATAGGTGTAAATACGAACGTAACTTCAACAACGTAGTATTATTACACCCTAAATCATAGAATAAAAAAATTATATACATCAAGTTTACCTTAGATAACGATACACAAGGTTTGCATGCATGAACAAACTACCAATAACTTAAGTAAAAAATATATCTTAAAAAAAGTTTAATACTAAGACTTTGAGGATTTTTTATTTTTCAGCAATACAGCAATTTCCCAATTATCCGCGGGATAGGGTGCTACCGGTAACCGCTTTTGAGTGAAAACCGCAGCTACTCCGAGCAATAGAATAGAAACGATACTAGTGTATATAAATAGTTAAAAAATATGAACAACACTCACGCATACATTTTAATTATAGCTTAAAAAATAACATTGCGTGTAAAAAAGATATGTAAAAGCAAAAAACGAACAATAACGCAATCATAAGTTTCAAAACATATAATGACTATAATATTAGTACACATCTTATATATATATATATATATATATATATATATATATATATATATATATATATATATATATATATATATATATATATATATATATATATATATATATATATATACATATATATACATATATATATATATATATATATATATATATATATATATATATATATATATATATATATATATACATATATATATATATATATGTGTGTGTGTGTGTGTGTGTGTGTGTGTGTGTGTGTGTGTGTGTGTGTGAAAAAACCTGCAGATAATCCAACCACCGGTAATCGGGATTTTTCCGTATTTAATTTTTAAAAGTATTTTTAACTTATAATAAACTCAGCTGTCGTATTTAAGTTACATTAGTAGCAAAAGATTAACTGCAGTTAATTTTAAACTAAGGTACGGTGAAAGCTCTCATGTGCCTACGTAGATTAAAGAGAAGCATTGTGTTAACATAATATAATGTTTAAACGAAGTTTCAGACAACTTTAAAGTTTAAAGTAATAAATTAATTCATTCAAAATTGCTACATTCAAATATGTTTAATCTTATGTTAGTGAATACTATAGTAACAAAGTAATAACTAGTTAAAATGTTGAAATTTTAAATAAAAATCAAGAGTTAAAAATAAATAACGTAATAACTACTTAATGCAATGAAACTGATTATTATGGGAAAATCACAATAGTTAAAACAGTTCTAAAATATTGTTCGGCTGCACGAAATTTATAATTTTAAGAAAAGCAGATTAATCTAAAATATTTTACAGCAGCATCAACTAATACAGTTTCACGGAGGATATTCTTAAAATAATTTTCGAAGGAATGTGATAACTTCAGTGTTTGTGTATTATGATAAAAGCTCCGAATTACCAGCAACAGGTATTATATATAAAGGGTAATGATCCTGTGGCGGCCTCATTTTCCTCATATTTCAAAAGAAACTTTATCTGTTTACCCATTGTTTAGATATTATTGATAGGGAACACCGTCAGCGGAAAAGCTTCTTTCCATTGAACTTCCGTAGATGCATCGAAGATAGATGAGCTCTCAGCTGACAGTGGTTACAGTAGGGATTAAACTGTTTTCTCTAATGGCGTTGGGAAAGTGCTCTTTTCCTCAGCTTTGCTTTTCATCATCTTTTATCGTTAGTACCGCTTCAGTGTTGGGTACTTTAACACATTCTGTTATAATGGCTAAATATCTAGGATTACCTGATCAAATAAAAGAGAGCTGCTTACCAAGAGAAGACTTAAATGTGTGTTTTTTTTTTTTTTTTACATTTTTTTTTTTTTTGCAAACGTTCGTTTCCTGCAGTTGGAGGTTTTCTGCTGAAGCACTAATTTGCTCTTAACTACCTTGAATTAAGATCATATTTCTTTAGAATTTACTTCTCCTGTTAAAAATGAAAAGCAGGCATTAAACTTTAATAAAATTGCAACTCATACCTCTGGGAAAGGAAAAGAAGGACGAAACACCCCTTCTTATTTGAATAATACTTATATTTTATAGAGCTGAAGTACAAGAACTTATTTGGAATATCTGACTATACAAAATGCCAAATATAAAATTATGTTAATGTAAAAATGACCCTCAAATTTGACATTGGAAAAGCGAACCCCTTTTCTGAAAATACGTAGATGCATCGGAGATACTTCAGTTCTAAGGTGACAGTGGCTGGAGTATGGATTTAACTGTTTCCTTTATAGACGTTGAGAAAGTTATCTTTGTCAAAGCTTTGATTTTTATCATCTTTTTCCAGAGGTACCACTTTTGTGTTGGGTACTTTAACACATTCCGTTATAATATCAACATATCTAGCTAAATGGCTATCTTACCTGATTTAGCAAAAAGAAAGGTGCTAGCCAAGCGAGGAAAGAAATGTTTTTTTTTTTGTTTATTGAAAACGTAGGGATCCTGCACACAAAGGTTTTCTGCTGGAGCACATTATTGCACTTAATTACCATGAATGAAGATCATTAAAAAAATATATTATTATTTATTTAAAATAAAGTACTGATATAAAGTTTTGATAAACTTTTTACCATACTTTACACTGTAAAATTACTTTTAATTAAAAAAAAAACCGCTTTCAAACAACACCTAGGCACTAAAAAGGTAAGAATAACCGATTACACTTACATACTATTTCCTATCCAAACCTAGAAATGAAATTTATTTTACAATTCCAGTACAAAAATCAACTAAACTAAGCACTCAATTGTAATATAAACACTGATTTTAAATAGTATGCGATGAATTATTTTGCATACCAAACTAATTATATACGATCTCTTAATTTTTAATAACCTTTTGAAGTCGGGGCCTCCAATAAACTACTGCCTAATGTAACTGAGTAGGTTTAGTTTTAAAGACTAATTTCGTGTTTAGTTAAATTAGTATTTAATTCAAGCTTCGGTGGGTTGTCATTTACGTTAGGTAGTAGTTTATAGGAGGCCCCGACTTCAAATGGTTATTAAAAATTAAGAGATCGTATATAATTAATTGGGTATTTAAAATAAATCATCGCACAGTAATTAAAATCAGTGTTTATTTTATAATTGGGTGTTTAGCTTAATTGATTTTTGTATTGGAATTGTGAAATAAATTTCATTTCTAGGTTTGGAAAGGAAATAGTATGTAAGTGTAATCGGTTATTTTTAGCTTTTTAGTTCCTGGGTGTTTTTTGAAGGCTGTTTTTTTATTTAAAAGTAATTTATATGGTCAAGCATCCATGAATATAAAATTACTTTTAAATAAAAAAAAACCGCCTTCAAAAAACACCTAGGAATTAAAGAGCAAAAAATAACCGATTACACTTACATACTATTTCATATCCAAACCTAGAAATGAAATTTATTTTACAATTCCAATACAAAAATTGAATAAACTAAGCACCCAATTATAAAATAAACACATTAATAGTATACATAGTAAAACCATACATTATATCATATATATAAACCGTATATATCCCCATATACTCGTATTACGAGTATATGTGAAGAGATATTTTCAAAATATAATAAAACAACATGTTAGCAACTTTAGTAAAAATATCATAATACAAAATTGCTAGGAGGAAATTTTTTGAAGTGCTTGCTTCTCTTTTTTCAGTTGGTCTGATAATTATTTTTTAGAATAAAGAAAAGTTTACTTTAATAAAATCTTTTCATGAGTCTGTTTGAAAACTATCTCAAATTTTCAAAGAGTTTTACCCGTAAAGTCAATTTGCGGTACTAAACTTTCAGATTGATTTTAAGGGTTATTTCACAGTATTTTGTCTAAATGTAGAATCCGCAATGAACTTTTACTTGATACTTTTTGCTACATGATCCTTTTTTTTTTTGCCATAGCTTTTTAATTTACTGCTTGATTAGCACATTGTTTTATTTTGAAATTATATGTTGGTTAGGATTGACTCAGAATAAAATTTTGTGCTAATGAAATAGCAAATTAAATAGTTATGGCAAAAAAAAAAAAAGAAAGTCATATCGTGGGCTCTACATTTGCACAAAATACTGTGAAATAGCCCTTAGAGAATTTTTTAATTAAAACTTTTGGTTTCCTACTCCCTCTCATTTTTTTGTCTGTAAAAAGCAAGTAGGGGAATATGGGGCACACAGAAATAGTTAAGATGACAGAGCTTTTACAAAATTATCAAATTGAAGATTTTTTTTTTTGAAAATTACAGTATATAAAGAAAGAAAGTTGTATTTATAATGAAACTGTCATTTAAACAGTATTTTTTACTTTTGGCAGTACATTTGTGCTTTTAAAAGAAAAGTGGAAAATTTTTCACTTTTTTTTTCATGAGGCAAACTGAAAAATAAAATATTTTCCTCTATTGGATTGATCAAATAACTCTATAAATAAAAGTCAGGATTACTGAAAGAAAAGCTAAGAAACAATAAGCGAATAATTAAATGGATTAATTAATTAATGTAAGAAGAAAAATAAATAAATAAAAGAGTGAAAAAATAAGAAAATAAATGAATGAATAATGGATAAGTAATCGAATTACTAAATGAATGAATGTAAATGAATTAATAGAAAATGAATACGTTAGTGATTCAGTAAATGATTGAGCAACCAAAAGAAATAAACTATTTCATTTTGCCCCATCCACATTGCCCAGCATGTACTTGCCTAATTGTAAAAAATATTTAAAATACAAATAAGCTTAATATTAACCAATAAATACTGCACCGAATATTAAAAGATGTTAAATGCTAATAAGTAGAATTTATCATTTTATAACAACAAAAATAGTTTGTTAGTTGCTACAAAGTATTACAACATGAGTATCAGTTTTTAAAAATTGCCTGTACTACCTCCGGCGAGTTTTTTTTTTTTTTTTTGACTGGAATAGACATTATGTGCTACTACGTAATTGAAATATTACCAGATTGGTGACGGTAAAAGCAGAGTAAATATTTCACCATTTCATTTTACCCCACATTCCCCTAAGTTTCTTTGACCTCAAAAATAACCCATATGAATTGTTGAATATGAATTTGTTACTAAAGAAAATCAGAATAACATATTCACATAAAAGTCAATACCCCCCTAAATTTAATTATTAAATATCCTTTATTTTACATGAAACATTTTTACACATATTTTAGGAACAGCCAAAGTGGAGTTTTAAAAATTAAATCTGTCCCGTTCATTATGGCTTTGATTGCCTAAAATTAAAATGAAGCTAAGTAGACAAAATACCCAATTAATCCTCATATATAATATCCAATGATCGAGTAACGCTTCTGACGTCATCAACAATGAAACTCGCGCCACGGCATGATAATATGTTTTGGTAATGTTTAAAATGCAGGGAAAGGCTTTATTGTCACAAGGCTTGAAGTGGATCGCTCGAACCATTCGCGCTCGTTATAAACGAATTCGACTGTACTTTCCATAGAAGAAAATGATTAAATGCTCTTTTTTAAGATTTTTTTAATCAATAATATTGATAAATTGCTAAATACTGATCAAGTATGAATGAAAGAATAAAAAACATGAAAGGTGGTTCGAGTTTTTTAGCTTTCATCACAGAAATACGATATATTATAAATCACAAACACTTATTTCATTAAAAATAACAATTAATGCAGTAATATATCCCTAAATTATTCCCTGAATGGTTATTTTTTACTTCAGAAAATTTCTACGATTCAACAGCCAAAATGGTAAAATAATACGCAGATTATGTTTCTATTTTTCAAAGTGATAATTTTAACTCGAGTAACCTTATGAAGCGATCATTTCTATTTTTTTCCCTCTCTATTCGTTTAAAATTACGTTTGTTAATTTTTACTGTCCGTTGAAGCATAAGCAGGAGGAAATTCCAAGCGGCAGGTGATATAGTCAACATCAGACAACTGTGCAACATATGGCTACTCGCCATTTTGTTTTGCGTTAGAATAGAATGAATTAAATTCTATTCAATAAATCTTATTTTTATAACCTTGACTATTTTGAGATAAATCTATCTTTTTTATATGCTATTTGAACTAGGAACTTTTTCTGTTAATCAAATAAGTCATTTGTAATGAATATTTTTAACTAAGCGAGAATTCTTTAATGCCTTTATTCTCTCTCTCTCTCTCTCTCTCTCTCTCTCATTTTCTTCCTCAATATTCAAACATATTAGTTTGTTATTACTTCATAATATGTACAGGGTACCCCCTTGCATTTAACAGCAGCAACACATTACTGATTAAAAACATATGGAGGAATATTTTTGCAGAAACACAATTATTGTGTCAGCCAACTTCTTTTAAAAATATTTATTTGTTTAAAATATATCAAAAAATGAGATTCAGCGTAGAATAATATATTTATTATTCTAATGCAACTTTTAATTCGTCGTCAAAAATAACAATTGCAAATTAATACGTTAAGGAAACTAAATATTGTACCAATGCATTCGAATACAAATCAGAAATGAAACTTTCACAAAGTAGCGTTAAACAAAACCATATCCGCGAAATAGCCATTGATAATAAGTTGTTTACAGAATGTTCGAAGGTCAGAAAAACTGATAAAATTCAGTACATATAAAAGACACCACTCATCTACAAATTTTAACAAATTAATAAAATAAAATCAGACTTGTGTAAAAAAAATTCATGTTAAAGATTTAAAAAAGTTATAATAATTGCCACGGAATTTGATAAAGAACTTACAAGATCGCTAGCCTTTTCGGTATAGGCCTAACCTATGACAAATTACAGAATAGCTAGGATTTTTACCCCAAATTAATAAAACTCGATCACTTACATTTGACAAAAGTTAATCCTTTGCTATGTTCTTTAAAGTTCAAAGAAAAATCCAATTTTACATAATTTAATTTATTCGAACGAAAAAAAAGATCACAAGGCAACATCTAGCTCATTATACTGTTCTGAGATGGAGGGCGCTCGAATTAGGTGGAATTAGCACTAAAATTGAACGGTACAATTAACACCGGTTTGCTGCCGTCAAACATTACGTTATATTAGCACGGGTGTGACACCGTGATAACATCACTGTTTTGTGCGTCGAATATAACGCACAGGTGACACTTAACGCCGTCATTTAACCCATAACACGATTTCTTTACCAAATTTGAACGTTCTAGTGCTACTGGGGAAAAGACACTTTGTACACCTAGTGGGCAGTTACTGATACACGATGAAAGAATCTGAACTTTTAAAGAGCATAGAAAGAATGATTCTGAAGAATTCATTCAAGTACGAAAAATAGAAAAATAGAATTTTATGCTTCAGAAGGAGATCATATTTTCTCTACATTGAACACGTCAGAGGAAAATTTATAATTTTATAAAGCAAGTCTCGTTTTCTTACGATGTTGATTATGTTTTATGTTCTTAAGCATCTTTGAAAGAATTCCTCCTGGTAACAGCTTGGAGTCAAATCAATAGATCCATTCAAGTGGAGAGAAATATTTCTTTTACAGAATCTAGAAAGTTTTAAACGAAAAATATAAGCTAATGAAGACAAAGAAACGGAATTTTGTCAAACTGGGGCTCTTTTGTGATATGCTTAAGGGAGCTTACTACATATATGAAGTGAGAAGTTTAGAAATCAAGGCATTATTCTTGTTGTTTAATTACGTAATAATATAAATTTACAAAAAGCTATTCTCTTTACATGAGGAATGACTCTCAAAAGAACTGTGTCTGACATAAATTTAACGTTTCAGTTGTGTAAAATGTCAAATTTAATTTTATTACCCAATCAGGAGCGGTGGTGTTAAGCACAGAAATTCAAATTATTGCAGGTGAAGCATGACAAACATGAATAATTTAAAAATTTTAGTTTTAGGAAAGCAAACATGTTAATAGAAATTGGAGGTGAAAATAACCAAGGAAGTGAGATTGAAAACATCTTACTAGAATTTATCCCTAACAGTGGTTTTGCTATAGGGTTAAGGTCGCGCCGTCCTTAAGTGCGAGGTCGTGCGGCACACGACGGCGCTAGAGTCAAAAAGGCACAGAGTTTTACCAAACAAAAATGCTCCAAATGGAGAGAAAACCCACACTCAAAAAAATTGAATTAAACAATAGTGGGGAAATTATGCTGCTCATTAAAACAAGCAATCTGCCTTGCTGCCTATCTAAAAGGAAAAATTATTGTCTTCAAGTCCAAACATGCTATTCAAAAGCGCAATCTTTTGCACATGAAAACACATGATGCTACTTAATGCATACTTTAGCATTTTTCTTCATATGTGGAGTCGGGAATGTTATTTTGGTATGTCTATAGTACGCAAGAAGCTTGAACATACGAAGCGCTAGAAATTTGCTATTCCCCACTTTGGCTCTTGCGGGGAATATGTTGAATTATAATTTCGTGCAATATGTCTTTTTGTGATTTTAACCTTTTGTTCATGGCAATTCCACTGCATCAAGATATCATACTCGTACATAAAAAATACG
This sequence comes from Uloborus diversus, assembly GCF_026930045.1. Taxonomy (NCBI): domain Eukaryota; kingdom Metazoa; phylum Arthropoda; class Arachnida; order Araneae; family Uloboridae; genus Uloborus; species Uloborus diversus. The sequence continues at coordinate 8,464,958 of NC_072733.1, read as the reverse complement.
AAAAAAATAACAGTTGCATATTATTTATTTGTGCGTAATATACAAATATTGTAGACAATAATTTAGTTTAACTTTTCAGTTCCGAAAAGTAACTATTTTAACATAATTTCTCAATTCCCTCACCCCCATTTTTCTTTAACTATTTGTGTATTAAATTAAAGAAATAACTTTGGACAATAAGTTTGTTTAGATATTAAACGCAATGCCTTTTTAACCTCAAGCAGCACACAGTCGTTCAAAAGTCGTTCTATAACACCTTCTAACCACACCATCCGGCACGTTCAAATTACGTTCTCACAGAACGGTCTAAAACACGTATATGTGTCTCATCGATCGGTGTCGTATAGCACGACGAAATCAGGTGTTGTATTACCCCTTTTGCACCAACTTTGAACGTGTAATATTACGTTCAAGGTGCTATGAAGACGATTCATTTTGGTGATTACAACACGATATTAAATATTCTGCATTCACGGGTAAAAAATTCGCAATAAATATGTTTGTAACCCTCCAAGCTGGTTTTTCTCATAAAAATTCCGTTTACATCAGATTTTTGCAAATTTCGTAGATAGGTCTTTTGATGCTCCAGAATTCACATGGATAGTTTTCACTCCCCTGTGGGGGCGGTAACCTCCAAATAGACATTTCCTTTACACAAAAATACCGTTTATGTTGTATCTTTGCCAAATTTGGCCAAGAAGACATTGGATGCTCAAGACATAACATAGGAAGTTTTCATCAGCCCCTCCCTATGGGGGCGAAAACCCCATAGGTCATTTTTCTTTTTACTAATCGAGTTAACGTCGAATCTTTGCTAACTGTGGCACAAAGATCCTTTGATGCTCAAGAATTTACATAGGTGTTTCCGCCAACTCCAATGGGAGTGGGGGGGGGGGCTTCCATAAAGGATTTTTCCTTGTACAAATCCAGTTTGCTCCGGATGTTTGCCTATTTGGCTTATAGGTCCTTTGATACTCAGGAACTCACATAGCGGTTTTCTACACCCCCTACGGAGGAGGAGGCGAAATACCCCACAGAGGGTTTGCCTTATTACAAAAATCTAGGGCCGGGTCTTTGCTAACTTTGCACATAGGTTAATTTAATGCTCAAGAATTCACAAAGGGGAGTTTTCCCTCCCTATGGGGGTGGAACTCCCAAAAGAGGGTTTTCCCTCATACAAAAGTCCAGTTTATGTCGGATTGTCACAGAGGTCCTTCGATGCTCAAGAATTCACGTAGGAGAGTTTTCTCCCCTTCCTTAGAGGACAAAAAACTCCACAGAAGTTTTTTTTTTCCCAGAGGGTTTTTTCTTTTTAAGAAATCGAGTTTTTATCGAATCTTTTCTGAATTTGGCAGACAGGTCTTTAGGTGCCCAAGAATTCAAAAAATGGAGTTTGCTCCCACCCCCTCTTATAAAGGGGGTTTTCTCGGACAAATCCACAGTTTACGACGGATCTTTTCAAAATTTGGTACAGAATAGCTTTATGCTCGAGAATTCTCATAGGGGAGCTTCCCCCCCCCCCCCGCATGGAGCGTAAAACCCTCAACCTTATACAAAAATCTGGTTTATGTCAGATTTTTGCCGAATTTGGTGCATTTAAAGGGGTTACGGCTTCTTCGGCTCCATTCTTAAATGCACCCTTGAATCATAATGTTCAGATTTTGTGCACGTTTTTTTCCTAGATTTTTTTTCCAACCTATTGTTTATAACATCTGTAAAATGTATAGTGTATTAATTTTTGCCTGTGTTCAGCAGACATGAATAATACATTAACGAGAATACCTGCAAATTCATAGGTTCGGATGAAATGAATATTTGTAAAGGCTTTACTGTCCTGCAATGGAGCTCCTTAGTGCATAGCAGTGCTTCTTGCAGCCACACCACAGGTTCGCGATTCGACTCCTGGGCTTTGACAATGTATTACAACTGAACTTCAGTAGTAACTTCCCATGAATACGTCAACAGAGTTAGGAATTAAACGGGGTTTTTTGAAAAAGTCCAGCTCACCGGTTAATCGAGTACCCTGGTGAATGTTGAAAAATCCGGGCTTTTACAAAAATTATTTTAATTTTGATCACTATTTCAACATTGTTCAAACTACTGCTTTACTACCTTTACTTCATAGAGTTATATATAATTTTTAATCATGCATCTATTTTTACTTAAGAGAGTTTATCGTAAAATATATCAAAATTAAAGAAAAATTTGAATTTTAAAACTGTTTAATATTTCAAGAAACCTTCTCAAAATTCTCCTGAAACATGATCATCTAAGAAGGAAGCAGATATTTTTATGCAGGTTTATCATATTTTGAAAAAAGTGCTCTTTGTAATCTAAAAATACATTTAATAGCATCATATTTTTTGCAGTCTGTTCTCAAAACCCATGACAACGTTTTAAGATAAAGAAAACAGCGTAAACCATAAACATGAATTATTCCAAGTATTTTAAATCCTTCGACGTAAGAAGTTGGAAATAAAAATTTAACTGTATTAAAATTAATAATTATAAAGTCACAAAATAATCTTACACATATTAATGCAGAATATAGCATAAATATTCAGGTATGGTTGTAAATTAAAGAACCTGGTGTAGCATTCACACAAGTTAGCCGATTTTATGTCATATTTATAATATTATGTCATTATATAGTAATTTTATGTCATTATTGTATTTTATAATAAAACTGCCATTGAAACAGTGTTTTTTGCTTTTGGAAGTAAAATTGTGCTTTTAAAAGAAAATTGGAAAAATTCTATTTTTTTTTTTTTTCATGGGACAAAGTGAAAAATAAAATATTTTCCTCTATGGGATTATAAAAAAAAAATATTTTTAATCAAATAACTCCGTAAATAAAAGTCAGGATTACTAAATGAAAAGAAAAGGAAAAAAAGCGAATAATTAAATCGATCAGGACGTTTGCATCTTCAGTCCTGCAACAAAAAGATACTGGGCTTTACGGAACTCACTCCGGCGTACTGTATCAAAAATGGGAATCTGACGATGGCAAAGCATCTAGGTGGCAGTTACTACTTGCTCGATCAAGGATTTCATATGTGATGAAGGAACTACATAGTAGTGCGACTAGAGGACATTTTGGTGTCTTGAAAACCCCCAATAAAGTTCGAGAACGCTTCTTCTGGAGCAAGGCGAAGGATGGCGTGGAGAAATGGTGCCATTCTTGTGACGCCTGTGCTGCCCGTAAAGGACCGAAGAAAAGAAGCCGTGGGAAGCGACATTTGTACAACGTTGGAGCTCCTTTCAAACGAATCGGGATCGACATCCTGGGTCCTCTACCAAGAACTGCTGACGGGAACAAATACATCCTTTTCTCCATTGACTGATTCTCCAAATGGCCCAAAGCATATCCAATTTCAGATCAAGAAGAAGCTACCACCATAGCAGAGACTCTAGTCCAGCATTGGATCTCGAGATATGGAAAACCTTTGCAGTTTCATTCCGATCAAGGGAAGAATTTCATCTCCTCTGTGTTTAAGGGCGTATGTCAAATTCTCGGAATTGAGAAAACTAGGACAACACCACTACACCCACAATCGGACGGCATGGTGGAGAGATTTAATCGCACAATCCTGAATAATCTCTCGCTTATGGTCTCCAGAAATCAACAGAATTGGGACAAGAAGCTACCTTTGTTCCTGCTGGCCTATCGCAGTGCTGTCCACGAGACTACCGGATATGCCCCATCTCAGCTACTCTTCGGACGAGAGCTTCGGCTACCTTGTGATCTCGTCTTCGGTCGTTCTCCGGATGCGCCTTCATCGCCTGAGGAGTACATCCATGATCTCCAGGCCCGATTGGAAGACGTTCATAATTTCGCACGAAAGCGAATCAACATCGCGGCGGAGAAGATGAAAACCCGATACGACACAAGGCCCACTGGACATGAATTCAACGAAGGTGACAAGGTTTGGTTATGTAATCCTATCCGAAGGTCTTTCACCTAAATTGCAGTCGCATTGGGATGGACCCTATAAAGTCCTTAACCGACTGAATGACGTCGTAGTGAGGATCCAAAAATCACCTAACGCAAAACCTAGGGTTGTACATTATGATCGACTAGTCCCATACTATGGCCACAGTTTATGAGTAATTACGTAAACAGCCACGGTTGATAACATAAAAGTTGTAGATAACTTTTGCTTTTGATGTTTAGTAATATTTCTTTTTATTATTGTGTTTTCTATGTCTGATTAGTTATTAATTAAAGTGTATATTTGTAAACTTGTGATATAAGTTTGGCATCCTTTCTGGGGATTGTACTGCCCGGGACGTGCAGACCTTAGGAAGGGGACAATGTTACAAATTCTGTAAATAATAATTATTTTTATGATTAATTTGTTGTAATCTGGCATAATTTGGCGTTTATTCCATTATTCTTCATCTAAAAATTATTGTAGTAACTTAACCTGTAAATAGTTTCTTGTAATGAATATACATCCCCCTACATTCGAATGAAGTATATGGTCCCTCCATTTCTGCACGCTAAGATTTGTGAATGGAGTATAAAGGAAACATCGAGAAGCATTTCGAATTTTGTCGAAACTATAATAGTAATAAAATAATAATACTAATAAAAACTGCTGTTTATCAAGAAAATCCCTAGATTCGTACGATTCCATAAATATTTCTAGTACAGTAAAACCTGTAAAGTTGACCACCCTTGTAAGTTGACCACCTGTCTATGTTGACCGCCTTTCCGTGCCTTTTGTCAGGAACGGAATTAGTCCTATCTTGTATAATGAAGGAAAATATCTGTAACTTGACCACCTGTCTATCTTGACCACTAATGTACCCCAAATTTGGTTTGGAGTATTGTAAAAAACCCTTTGTAAGTTGACCACTTGGTTTATTTTTTAGAACTTATTGAAGCAAATTATTTTATTTTATTATAATTTTTTTTAATATCTTTCCAAGAATATTTTTGATGCCAAAGTAGTTTTGAAAGTAGATCATCACGGTTATAAATGTATTAAATGTATATGAGAAAAAAAAATAAGTGAAAATTTTGTTATTTTTGATTAGCTATGAATTTTTAGGAGCTATTAATATCAAAACACATTTTATAAACAATGTTTTATTTATTTATTTATTTATTTATTTTGATCAATTTGCTGAAATTTTAAATTTACATGACACATTATACGTCATTCTGAGAAAATAACATCTAAAAATATTTGAATAACATTTTAAATTATTGTTTCAAAGTAATGTTAAACAATGAAAGTGAGTTGAACGGAAAAGTTGTCAATTAGTCAAAAAATGAATACAAGGTACAAGAAATGACAAAAAAAAAAAATCATTACCCCCCTTATAAGTTGACCACCTGTCTAAGTTGACCTCCAAAGTACTGCACCGCAAGTGGTCAACTTACACAGGTTTCACTGTACCCGATACCTTGTACCTTAGGACACGTTCCAAGGTAAAACATAAGCATATTTCTTAATAATTAAGATATGTTAAGGAAAATGCCACACTGTTCTAATCTTATGTCTTTTAAACACATTTAATGTTAGTTAGATAATAATTCATAACTCATTATTCATAATTAATTATTAAATATTCACGATATATTTCACGACTATGGATTTTTTTTTTGTTTTGTTTTGTTTTTTGGTTCAAAATTGGTTCAAGTATGTGGCTGTTTCCGGAATCATGAATACTTTCTCATAGTACAACAGGATGTGTCCCAAGGTACAATAGGATGTTGCACGGTTTGAATTTTAAAAATATATGGCATAGAATTATGTTAGGGTATTTTAATGTGACTTTTATATTTTGAACTTTATTTAAATAATTGACATTAAAAAGTAAAACATAAAAAGTTTCTCAAGTTACAACACTCTCCCTTACAGTAAACCCTTGATTATCCGCCGACACAGTAACCACGGATATTTTAATTTTGTGGATAATAGTTTTAAAAACAATGCTAGTGTATGCAGAAACTTTCAAAAATCAGTAAGACTCGCTTGAATTTCAACTATCGCTGAAAACGATAAAAGTGTTGGTAAAATATGTATATAAAAGCTAAAAACGATCGCTCATTATTACTAACGGATTACACACGTTGTATGAGAGCCAATCGTGCAAACAAATGAACTGAAACAGATCAAGCTATGTTTCAACAAATTAATTCTCTCCGAACAAAATTGGTCTAGTTACTCGTTTACGCGCATAGGTAGTGTAGATCTAAAAATCAGTTTTTAACTAGTAGTTATATCTAAAGCAGTGAGTAGTTTAGACGTGAAAATCAGTAAGAACAAAGTTTCAACTAGTCAGGTTTCGGTTATCTTAGACGGTTTAGTGTTAATCTTTAGTTTTCAACATTGCTCCCTTGAATTTGCAAGCATTTCATAGCGTGATACGCGTGTTTGTATACCTATGCGTAGAAATTTGCCACCTGTGTAGTCAACCATGAGGATTCTCACAGGGGTTTAGGATGGGACATTTTTGAACACTATCCGGACTGCTCCGACCTCGCTCGCAGCAACTTTCTTTTGTTTTGGCATCTAAAGTTTTCCTTGGCAGTCGATGGCACACCATCAATGATGAGCTCAGAGAACATGGTACACCATGGTCAACTACAAAGGCAGCAACTTTCTACGAATAGGTATACAAAGAGCTGTACCACGCTATGAGAAATTCTTGGAAAATTATGGCAATGATGTCGAAAAATAGCGTTAGGCTGGTAGATTTTTGTGCAATAAATTTCTTTTCCTATCTATACTTTTAAAACGTTACTTTGAAAACACACCACGTATATATACATATGTATATAGATAGATACGTGTGTGTGTGTGTGTATTTATATAAGTTTCGAAATTTTACGTCGAACTTTACATTCGATCGTATTTACTCAGTTATTTGTCAACTAATACAGTAAGGATAAAATAACGTTTCTGTTGCAATTGCGAAGCATTTTAAAGTAAAATTAAATATTTAATTAATTTCTCGTTCTTGCATTAATGCTCAAACTTCAAAGCCCGCATTAATTAAATTTTCCTCATTTGTAAGTTAATATCTGACATAATAATACTCATTAATTGCCTTTGTGTATTAAATGAAATTACTGGCTGAGAAACACATCTTAGTTTATAAGCATTAAAATCCTACAACTTACTTATGCTTTACTCGTTTAATGATTTATTTAGAACAACCTCTTATTTTGTCCCGGATGTGAACATTAATTAAATTCTTATTCATTAATATGATTGAACACGCATTATAACTGCGTAAATGAATTGACGAGAAGCATGCTATGATTTCTCTTTTAGAACCCCCGCACATATTCCTTATTTGATATTTATTTACCTTTAAATGCTATCTTTTACTTTGTAATAATTTCCTCTTTGGCATGCCCGTCACAGAATGGAGATTAATATTGCGGCAGCTTGTCAAACTCGTGGTGTATTTTAGAATTCAAATGAGGAAGAATAAATATTTTGAGAAATGCCATTGGCTTCGAAAATTCTGATGCAGCCCTGGAGAGAGGCTTATTTTAGAAATTGCGTGGTGCTCTCGCCTTGCCTGATGCAGTCCTCAAATATTACTCAATTTGAAATTAATTGAAATCGCTACTTGTGTAGGAAATTTACGGAGGCTTGATCACAGATATCATGTCAGTTTTAGCCAAGTTTGCTTAATAGTTCGTTGTGATTAATAGATGATATTTTGAGAGATTTCAGACTTAAATGAATTGCTGTATCTTCGACGTGAATGTTGAATATCGAGCTGTGTTTCGTGTATTGAACACAATAATGGAACTGGAGCGGATTTAATTAACATTTATTAATTGCAAAATGTAGGATTCTTGCATGAGTCAAATTGATCACAGTTTCTATTCAATGCTGTTTATAATTGTGTATGACGTTCACGTTTCAAAAGGGTTCTCTCAAAAATTAAACATTTTTTTTTTCTTTTCAAGGAAAGCATCTTGCTTAATTATCTTAATTATAATTAATAGATTTGAAGATTGAAATTAAAAGCTGGTGGATTTCTTAGGAAAAACTCAGAACATTAGTAAATAAAAAAGATAACTTGCAAATAGCAACAATGTAACAAAACTTGAGTATTTTAAAATGAAAGATTTTTTTTTCAAATAAGATAACTCCATTTTTATAAATCGCACACCTAGTACAACACTGCGACATCTGCAAAAACTACTTTTCAAGAAAAATGAATTTAAATGTAATGCACCTTATTTTAAATTCTTATAGTAATACACTGACACTTCTCAAAAATAAGGTCTTTTTTTTTCGTTTGTGGCTGTCTTGCAGAATTGATAAAAATGCACCAGGACATGTTTAGGCCTCAAAATTGACAATTGTTTACTTTTGGCGGCGCTGCATTAAGTGTTCGATAGATTGGACACGTAGAACTTTGAAACTGATCAGCTTTTTCATGTGATTTCATTGTACGTTTAATCTTAGAACGGTATATTTACTAATGATACATGTATGACAAAATATAAAAAATTTTTGTGCTAAAATATGAAAAAAAAAGCTTTTAAATAAAGAAAATTATATACAACACAAATCGGTGTGGATAGCTATTTCAAGGTTTCAATGGAACATTTTCGGTAGCGTAAAAAGTGCTCAGTTCAAAAGAAGAAAACATGACTGTTCAATAAGTTTACTTGATTAATAGATTATACACTGTAAAAACGATTCAGAAACGTTCCTGGAAAACAATGGGGAGCTGATGTGCCCAATTTCTGTCAGTAACATATATTGCAAAATCCAGGAACGTTTTCCGCTAAAACTCGGTAACCTTCCTGATATTATCCTGGAATCCTCCTGAAAAATTCAGAAATATTTCCGTTTAAAGCCAGTCGTGTCTCTGGAAAATTAGAGTTAACTTAAGAAGGTATAATATAACAGCTTGGCATCTTCCCGATTTATCAAGGAACTTAAAAGAGAATTATTGCAAACATGGCGAAAGCTAAGCCAGAATTGCAAGTAAGTAACTAGAATTTTACTCGCTTACAATTATCGCAAAGCAACGTAGTCCATACTTATTTGCTCCCTTTCGGAGCTAAATTAGCATGGACGGGCCGTACTTTAAAAGAAGCCAATACTCTTTATAAATACACTCAGTTAATCTTTAAACTGGGAGCTAAAAATATTCTGCATTCGTACAACTTGTAGCAATTCAGGAAACTTTTTGACAATGATATACTTGATTTTTCCAGGAAATGGATAAAAACCTTTTAAATCCCCAAACGTAACACGGAAATACCCAGTAACGTTTCGGAATTTTTTTACAGTGTTTTTTGAGATATTTTAGACTAAAATTAATTCCTAAAAAGGCGTCCCTCGTATAACACGGTACTTGTACAACACGGTTTCAATATTACACGGTACCAAATTTGCGATTTTTATAACACGAGTTCGATATTACACTTAGTACGAAACTTGAATATGGTTTGGATATAACACGAATGTTACCTTTAAAAAAGATTGAATTTCATTTTTGTTCAATACATTCTGTTAATAACTCAAATAATTTTTTTCTTTGTTGTTATGAAACTTGGTTTCGATATAACACGGTACACATCCCTTTATTTACATTATTTCTAAGTCTCTTGTAACACGGTTTCGATATAACACGAAACACGGTTTTGATACAACACGATACATATTGACGTGATTTTTACTATGTACATGATCAATTAGTGTAAAAAATAAGTTCAAAAATTATTTTTAAAAACGTCTCGTACACTGTTAAAACCAGAAGTGCCACAGGGGTAAAGAATTTCACTCTAGGGTTAAAAAAAGGTGCATCAGGGTGCAGCGGAGGCTAGGAAGTGTCGTCAAGGTGCTTTTGGTTCCTCAGTGGGTGAACGACGTTAACAAAAGTGCTAAAAGACCATTCAAATAAGAGAGCGACTCCTTGCGCATGCGCTCTGACTTATCGTCCAACCACAACTTCAGTTTGAATGGCGAACGAAGGAAGTTGCAACGAAATTTACTTTCACATTGAATGAAGTACAAAACTGAAAATTTCGTGGATTAATCTTCGAAATCTCGCGTAAGTAAAGTATTTGATCATATTGTAGCTCTCAGAACTTTCGAACATATTTAAAGTGTTTAAAGTATATGTTGACAACTGCTTATTGTTCCGTTTTCCTTATTAAACATTTAATGTCTTGTTATTTATATCATGCAAAACTGTTACCTAAAACTATCTATCAGTACTATCTTGAACAACAACAACATTAAAAATAAAAACGTTTAAATCAACTGATGGTTGAATAGGAAATAACTACGTAGTGGAAACGAACAGAGCAGCGAAGGCGGGAAGGAAAAAAAAAAAAAAAAACATGCGTGAAAAGAAATCTCTCTCACTCAGTGCTTGACTCATGAGTTTCACATCGTGTTTTGGTTAACGTATCTTTCTTAGGCATTATTGCATGAAGCGAATGCAGTTATCTACTCGTTTTTATTTTAAATCTGACGGAAAACTTGACATTGGAAAGAAGGGCTTTTAAATTAGTATTTATCTTGTACGCATAAGGATAGTCAAATATCGAATCTTATAATAAATATTGATATGTTACGCTTGATTAAAATTTTAAACGTTAATGAAACGCTTTTATTTTCCCATGATTCTAATTTAATGTTACCTAATATTTCTGGTTGTTCCGGCAAATGATTGATAAATACCTTCCCTGTTCATTTTCGGTACGGATCATGCAGTGAAAGTTGTCAACAACATAGTAATTGCTGAGCAGTTCATATGTGAATGTAAGAAAATTAGTGCTCGAAACAGACAAATTGAAGTCATGAATACTTCTAAACTATGTTCGAAAGTTGAAATGTAATCAAATGCCTTTGTATATATAAATCAAAATAAATAAAACACAATTGTATTCAAAAACTCACACAACACGGGGGGGGGGGGGAATCTCTATAGGAAGCAATTAAGGAAGCCATTTTTCTCACCTAGGGTACCATCTTTCACCTACGGTGCACGTTGGGTGAAGGGAGCCAGTTTTTTCACCCTTGCTAAGGGTGCAATTTCGGCTCCCTATCGGGTGCCGCTGGTGAACAAGCGTTTCACCCCTGAAAGGTGCCAAACGCAACCTGTAGTTTTAACAGTGTATAGCACGGTTTCGATACGACACGGAACGAATTAACCGAGTTATATGAGGGACGTCTGTACACTGTGAAAACGATTCAGAAACGTTCCTGGAAAATAATAGGCAGCTGATGTGCCCAATTTCTTCCAGTAACATATCTTGGAAAAAACAGGAACGTTTTCCACTAAAAGTCAGCAACCTTTCTGAAATTAACCTTGAAACTTTCTGGAGAAATGTGAAATCGCCCCTGTTAAAGCCAGTCATGTCTCTAGAACCTTCTAGAAAAATTAAATAGGTTTAGTGTTATTAATTAGAACCTTCCTGATTTATGAAGAAGGCTCCATAAAATTCGGAACGACCACAGCTATGCAAGAAGGAACCAACCTTATCTCTCAGCCTGCAATTCCTGCCTTGCAAATCTGTAGCTATCCACTGATTTATTCGCTCTCATTATCAGCTTAGTCAACCTGGACAGGCCGTAAGCAACCTTGGGCCGATTCACTTAATAAACACGCTTATTCAATCTTTAAACTGGTTGTTAAAAATATTTTCCACAACAGTGAAAAGTCTGCACGCGTGCAACTTGTAGCGATTCAGGAAAACTTTTTGTGAAGCTACTTGTTTTTACGGGGAAATAGGTGGGAACGTGTGAAATCCCGAGACGTTCCACGGAAATAACCAGTAACGTTTCGGATTTTTTTTTACAGTGTATATTTGATGCAAATGTGAAACGTCTACTAGTGCTTTAAATATTAAGCTTAATAAGGGAACTGAAAGGGAATTATTTCAAATTTACTTGTTATAAAATGGTGGATTCTTGCATGGAGTGACTCAGGTTGATTATTGTTTCCATTCATTGCTCGTTTCTATGTGTAACTTGTTTACTTCTTGTTACAAAGTGATTCTCTCAAAGAATAAACAAAAAGTTCTTGTGTTTTCACTTTTCTAGAAACATTTCCTTTGACTTATTCAAATGCAATTCATATACGGTTTGTCCCATAGACTAATAATAAGAATAGACCGAGCTATGGCAACCCTTTGCTGCTCATGAACCAAACCATGTGACTAGTGGATATCCTAGCAACAGCGGGCGTTGATCGTAGCAGACGATCAACGCCAGTGAGAAATAAAATAAATAGAATTGATGGAACGCGGAATATTTATGGAGTCCGAATATTAAATTTGTTATTCTAAGTTGTAAATATTTTGTTAATATAGTGAGTTTTCCGTTTAGATAGTATTGTGCATTTTCTTTAGTCAATTTCAATAACTCTCTAAGCATTTAAAGATGCGAGCGCCCAAATAAAATCAGCAAACGGTGAGATTTTTACCTACAATTTCAATTTAAGATTCCGATTAGTACATTTTTGCGTTAACGCAAAACGTTTACTCCATTACGTTCACGCCAACGCTGACGTAGCAGTTCCAAATGAAATAAAAGTTACTGAAAACTATGATCAAAAACTAATTACTAATGTCAAAATAATTCATAACTAGAAAAAACAGTTCAATCTCTGCACCTGGAAAAAAAATTATAATGAAAACACATTATTTAAAATGCATGTCGAGTGCCAAACTATAGATAATGTTGCCATCTAGCAACCAGGCTGCCAAAGTTTTCGCCAAGCCTTCCACCAGTCACATGATGTATCCACGAACCAATGTTTTCATCAGCAAGTCTGGGAAAGCTCGGTCTACTCTTATTATTAGTCTATGGTTTGTCCCAAAAGTAATAAGACTGATTTTTTGGCACGAGACTATATTGCTCACACCTGCGCAGTACGGTGGGAAGCGGTAGGAGGGACTCAAAGCTTTACAGAGACACCAGGTTCACTTGTCTACGAGATCTCAGAGCTGAAAGAGGACAATTGTAGTGAATCTTCGCGCAGAGCCTCGTCATGGAGAGAACTTTTGAGCAATGTTATGCGATTAAAATTTTGCGTCAAACTCCAAAAGACGGCAGTGAAAACGTTTGCTTAGTTCACTCAGGCCTTCAAGAATGATTGCTTGTCGTACTAACAGGTCAAAAAAAGGCACAAGTCGGCCGGGAGGAAGGCGCCGATGAGGCCCCTTCTGGGTGTCAATCATTATCGCAAACAGACGATAGTGAGCCTCGTATGCGAGATTTGCTGAACAAAGACCACCGAATGAGTGTTCGTTTAATGCCAGAACAATTAGATTTGCCCAAAACAGATGTTCATCGAATTGTTACGGAAGACTTGGCATACGTAAGATTTTCGCGAAACTTGCCAAAAGTCTTGTTCGACCGCCTTCGTTGTCAACTCCTATCTGACCCGGATCGATGTTTCAACCGCAACACAGACCCCCTATAGCCCCGGCAGACTTCTTTTTGCTCCCAAAGGTTAAAAAGGAACTAAAAGAAAATCATCTGTTGACCCTGAGAAACATTCAAAAGACCATGACGAGGTGCCTCAACAGCATTCCCAAAAGCGAGTTCCAGAGGAACTCGGAACTTTGATGCATGGAAAACACATGGACAAAGGTGTATAGACGCAGGTGGATTCTATCTTGAAGAGTATTAAGTTTCATTACATGTTTGATCTTTAAAACTATTTTTTTTAAGTTTAATTACTTTTGGGACAAACCGTACAGATGAAAGAAATGTTCTATAATTTGCTGAAATACAATTTACAGATAAAACAATAAATTGAAATTCTGAACTTGAGTACCAATTGACTTCTTACTAAAACATCATACATTTATGCTTAATAAGTAAAATATGTCTCCTAAATAAAAATATTCGTAAAAAAACTTCTATTTTGAAAACAAATTCTATGTTTAATGAACTTTTACTGTAAGTTAATTGCATATTGATCAAGTTAGTGGCAAGTTGCTTTCTAAGCAGTAATAATAGATATAAAGTTGTAGTGAGTGAGGTTGCATATATAAACACTTATCATTAATGCTTTGAGATAAGGAATGATTTAAATGAAAACAATGTAAACAAATCATCAATAGTTTTAAAAATGAAAGTAAATAGCTATTTTAAAGCTACAATGAAACTCCTTCATCAGCGTAAAAAAATTGTAAATCACAACAGTATGACTGTTCATTCGTGTTTTCGTTATGAATACTGAAGGTTTTTTACACTGATGGATAGAATTCACCGAAGTCTTAAAGTAACTATTCGCCTCATTTTTTTGACAATCTAAATATATTTGCTTTATTCAGTTCTTTAAACTGTTGTATTATTTTTTTTACCATGAAAATCGTATTGCTTGTTTAATCAGTTTGAAATTTATAGGGGAGAATGGCGCACAGTGGAACGAAAAATATAAAATTCAAGATGTTTGGAAACTCTGTTTCGATCAGAAAATTTTAAGGGTGATTTGTTATGCAGCTTAAGTGCACTAAATTTTGAGACACAAAAAATTTTTACTAGTATTCAAAATTTTTGAGATAATGTAAAAAATGGAAACCTAAAATTTCGTCTTACTTTACCCCCTGCATGGGGTACAGTAAGATAGCATATGGGGCACAGTGAGACCGCGTACAAAACACAGAGAGACAGCATATATGGTTGAGTGACGCATGGTATGTTCAACGTTTAAAATAAAAATTGAATCACACTAAAAAAAAAGATTGAAATTTAATCGTACATCAAAATAAATATTTCATTTTCAAACCACAAAAAACATTTCGATTTGTATCATTTCCTTTCGTAGGAGCTGTTATCAACAATTCAATACTTTTATTAGGAACGATTGCAACATCTGGTACAGATGGTCAAATAAAAATTGTCAAGTCTCCATAGTCATCAGCTACCATTAGAACATTTCCAACATAAACGTATTTCTGCTTGATGGCAAATTATATCATAACTAAGTGTGACAATCATGATTTGCCACACCTGTCCCCAACTGCATTTTCATCCTCCACGCATGTGATAACTCTATCCCACCAAGCAGCTTTTTCTACCTCGCAGTTTCGACCACCTGTAACTGCAACCACACAGTTAACTGTGAGATTCCGGCGTGGTCTCAGTTTTTCCGACTCGGCAGTAGTTCGTGGAATTTTCTACAAGAATGTAGTTTTGTTGGGGCCGTGGTAGCCTGATCGGTAGGGCATTGGACTCGGGGCCGGAGGGGCTCGGGTTCGATTCCCGCTGGTCGAAGACCCACCGTCGTCATTAAAGGGGACTGGGCGACGTTAAATATGCTCGTGGTCTCAATGTCCTCCAAGTGAAACGATACCTCTGGGGGTGCTAGTACCAGGTAGCTATTAGCTCTTGGACTAGTTCTAAATTCTCATTAACTGTTCGATCCGGTGATGGTGCTGCCATCTATCGGTATATAAAATAATGGAGGCAAGGCACTAGTATGCAGACCTCGACATAAATACAGTTGAAGTCAGTTGTGACTCTTGAATAGAATAGAATAGAATAGTTTTGTTAAGAAGTCTCCTCGACTCCCCGGCACTTTTTAGCGTTCGGGGGTCACGTACACAACTTGTGTGGAACTGTCTCAGCTGCAATGATGTAAAAAAGAATTTTGGAAGTGTTACAAATATACCTCAACAACCGCCGATGCTGCAGAGTGATCTTCCGTGGAGCCCCCTTTTTTTTGAATCAACAAATTAACCTTGGTGCCTCTGCTTGTTGATTCATGCACCAATAAAGTCGACGCTGGGTGTCCTCTCTGGAACTTTTCCGCTAATTCAAGTAGGATGGCGACCGCACAATACGTTCCTTGTGATTCCGGATTCCTGATTTGATCGCCTGAGTGTTGCAGACGCCGTATGGAAAGATAGAAAGAACGGTCAACGTTCCCTTGCCGGCTCATGTGCATCTATGAGCACAATGCTCATGAATGGAAATCCTAATGCATCCAGAAAGTTTTTAACTATCCAGTAACAAAACGCATTCAAAGAAAATCAACAACCGTTCACCAAATCGTGTGCGGGGCGATTTGTGTGTGTTTTTTTTTGTGTGAAAATAATATTTGAGTTAGAAAAGTGAGAGTGTCGTCGATCCACGTGCGTCTGGACATTAGAGGTTGTATGTTTGACTTATTTTTGTAACATTCCAATATCATCTGTAAATAGATCACCTGTGCTGCCATAGTTTAAAGCTAAATATAGTATAATAATTCTTGAATGCTCATCATATTTTAATTCTGATATGTAAATTATCATTTTAATCTTTTTGCTGATCAGCAAGGTCTAACAGTAATTATTCAAGTAATGGCTATAATTTATGTACACACCACTATATTTTTTTTTGATCATGGCTTTTAATATTATTTTTATTGTGACAATAAACCAGCACTTTTTGTTTCTTAACCTTTTTTCATGCACTCATTCATCAAACCCTTATCTTTGGTATCTCCATTAATCTAGTACCAAACTTTATCACTAAGTATCCTTGAAGTGTCTCACTATTCAACTCTTCAAACCCAGAAGATAGATTTTCACACATTTTAACATAGTCTGATAAAATATCAGATCCCCCTTTTAATTATTTTCTACCTCCTCAGTTGTGTTAAATAAATTTACATTTTTTCTGTATTTTTGACTTTTTTTAAAATTTCTATAGTTTCTGTGTTTCTATTTCTAAAATTTATTATCCAAGGGTATCACTTGCAATGATACTCTCTTTTACCCTTTTTATGCTCTTTCTTCAATCTTCAACCTTTTTTCTTCGGATTTTGGATATCCTCTAAAACTAAGATTCTAGAAAAACATTCATTGCTACACTAGAGCAAGAGGATGTTTTTTTTTTCTTTTTTTTTTTTGTATCAGTTTTACCTACAACTTAGATTATTATGATCTGCTTTATCTGAAATGCCAGTTGGAATCAGAAGGCTAGTTACAAATGGATTTCTCATGAAATCGTCACAAAATGTCCTTTTTTCCGTCTCACGTGGTTTAATTCGTATTTTTGATGCAGTAAAAATTCATGTAAAGTACTTAAACAGCAATTTAAAACCTCTTAAATCATAAAATAAATTTAAGAAACCTTCCCATTTGAATCAGAATGAAAGATGGGGAGACAGTGAGACTGTCTTATTCTGCCCCAACTACGACTATCTCACTATACCCCACTACACCTTTTTCTTTAAATTCAGAATTTTAAGTAGTTCTTTCAAAGCCTATCTTAAATGTTTTGAATGATAATTAGCTACATAGGTATAACAATGAAAGTGATCAAATGGATGTTTTTTTTTTCCCGTAAAAGAAAATAGTATAAATCGATTGATGCGAGAGTCAAGGAAAAAAAACCTTATTTGCCTGAAATCAGAAAAATAACGATAATTTGATTGCAAACACAAGCAACGATTTCATATAACAAAATCCACAAGTTCAGTTGCTGTTGATTCATGGGTACGTAGCATCATTTACAGATTATAGTTAAAAAATGAAAAAAAAAAAATGCTCGGTCTGACGGTACCCCACGTCTCACTGCGCCCTACCCTCCCCTAGATAGCTACCTTTAACATCATTTGATTTTTGACTGAACAAAATTGTGTCTAATTGCTTTCCCGTTTATAAACAAATAAAATCATGATGTTATGTTGAGTACTAAAAGTAGCTGTAACTATTGAAATATGTAATCAATTGCTTACTCTCTTAGTAAAGTAAGAAACAAATTCGGTCCATTTAAAAAAATAAAATAAAATAAATAAAAGTTAGATCTCGATAATAAACGTGAGTACCAAATGTGTATGAATTTTTATTAAAATATCATCATGTGTATTTACTATTTTTATTTTCAAAAGCAGGAAAACCGCATTGCTTATATTTACAACTAAAAATTTAAAATATTGACTGTACAAATATCAATTAGTTTCTCACCAAAATGCATTTCTTATTTCAAATACAAACTGTTTAATGTGCTTTCATTTTTATAAACAATGCAAGATCTGTTGTTTGGTTCAGTATGATAGCTAAATACATCCCCAGTAACAATTTTTTTCAGCAGTCTACGACTCTAACTAAAAATTTAAAAAAAAAAAAATAGTCTACAAGAGAAACTGGCATAAAGTTAATAGTAAATTCTACATCTGCACTGAGAAACGCTGAAAAATAAGATGCTAATACTTGTTCACGATATTTGAAGATTATATCAAATAAAATGCGGTACAAATCTTCATTAGCTTATATTTAAGATTGAAAAAAAATAGAATATTTTCTCTCGCAACTAAGAACTAGTCTACAAACTTTCTCCAGAATCTACGATGCAAGTCGCAGAGCTCTGTTTCTGCTACCGGGAAGCCTATAAACAACCTATACTTAGCTAAAGACAAGGTAAAAGAAACTGCTGATTAGCTATCACGTTACAATGTCTTTCGTCTATTTTACAGCTTGTTTTACATGTTCTAATTATTGTTTCATTTCCAAAGAAGATTTGGAAATCATTCACAGGATGAAATGGTGGAAATAAAAAAGTTCAAACTTGAGTTCAGAACTTCTGAGAATTAAAAACTTCTGAGAACTGAAATTTGTTTACCTGAGTTGAGAAAAAAAAGTAACGAATCAGGAGTCCCATAACTCTTAAAAGGTTCCTATTAAATAATGTTTGATTATATGCTACCAGGAATATATCTGCTAACATTTAATATTAAATGTTTTTATTATAAGAACGGCTTGAACAATATAAATTTAATAATTATAAAACAAAGTTTCTGAGAGCCCGATTGTTTGGTGTTTTCGCTCACTACTAGCTTACTTGAAAATATTTCTTTTATTCATCAAAGTAGTTCACGTATTTTGCTGTATCTAGGGAGTTTGTATTTAATTTATATCAAACAATATTACTTTTACTACAGCATATATTTGATTAGATTCCTTCACATACGACTTCATTCCTTTTGCGTTACTTTAATCAGATTCAGTATACACTCGTGTCTCATTCCTTTGGTTAAACATTGATCATGCTTATGCGACTTTTCAAATTCTTTCTTCGACTTCCAAAAAAGCAAAAACAATACTTCTTTGTTTAAACACTACGTTTTAAATTTCAACGAGTTAAAGAATAATTATTGTTTATAAATTACCTCAACATAAATACTATTAATTTATGCTTTAGAAATTAAAGAAATTTGTGTTATTTGAAGTAAATACAGTGTGAAAAATATTATTTCAAGTAAATCAAACTTCTTTCTTGCACATTAACACTTAGATCCTAGCAGAAATTATTTTGTAAACTGCCTTTACATTTACACATTGTGGTTTACTGATGGTATTTTTTGTGCATAATTATGCTTTCAAATTAAATTTTAGGTTTTTAAACCACAGTAATATATAATCGTGTAAAAGAACCTATCTACTTATATAAAATATCAGTTAAATTTAAACTTAAATGGAAAAAAGGATCCACGTTACGCTTTGAGACTTTTTAGTAATAAAAACTTTTAAAACTAGTCTATTGCTTATACATGTATATTTAAAAACATATGTGTCTGGATTTGAATGTTTGCATGCATATCCTGTATAAAAACCTACATTTCACTCGGAGTCTGGCTAAAATTGATACGGATGTACTATAATGCCCAGTTATTCACGTAGGGTGTTTTTAGAAATTAAAAAAAAAATCAACTGTTTCAATTTTTTAAACGGTGAAGAATCTTCACAGTTAAAATATTCTTTTTTTTTCACGCGAAGAAACTTTTGTCTTTCCGAATTCGGTGCCATTGGAAACCCCGTAAAAACTTCAGATAGGTTTCGCTTTTTAAGTCGAAAATCAAAGCACCTAAATGAATTCGAAATGAATAATGTATTTTTTTAAGTTAGTTACAACAAATAAAAAAAAATAGGATGACTAGCACGAAAATCATTTTATTTGCTTCTTGTCTTACAATAATAAAATTAAGAGTTTTATCATTTGAATTAATTTTTAAAAAGAGTGAAGAGAAATGTAAGTATCAGAGTGTACTCATAAAAAAGAAAACCTGGCTTATTTGTTTTCAAAACCTGAAAAGTCAAATGCAAACAATTCATTTGTTGTAGTTCTTTAAGTTCCGCTCAACCCAACTGGATGTGTGCAGCTTGACGCATTTTGTCAATTTTTCAGGAAAAATAGATTAAGCATATTACCTTTTCGCTTTAGAAAACTTATTTCAAACTCTAGAAATCCAACTTTGCATTCTATCCGCTAATGAGTCAACATAATGGGCAACTCACTTTTTTGTTGAAAATTTAACTAAAGATAAATCCTTTTTTTTCTCTTTCAAACAAATATTTGACATTTATTTCAACTTTTTCAAGCTCATTTGGCTGATCAAAACATAATTTATCAGTAGAGTTAGTTTATGTTTAGATGTTTGAGGTGTTACGTGGGTGACAAGTGCGAACAGATATTTCAATTGTTTCCCTCTAAACAAAGGAATCAAATGTCCCAAATATGCGATTTTTAGAAGCATACTTGTTCTATTATTAACAATAAGTGGAAAATTACTAAAAATATATTTCAATTATTAAAAACTATTTATACTCAAACATTGCACTTCGGATATTTTTTTTTTTTTTAAGTTCGGAATGATTTCCTAAAAAAATTTTCCCTTGTCACATTCAGACGATCATTTCTTGAGCTAAAACAAAATGGCTGAAAAAACAAAATGTTGCCAGTATTTATGTATAACTTTAATATAACTGTCAGGTTTCAAATTTCTACCTAATTTGTTTTGTACATTTTTGGCTATGGGATCATATATCCCTAGAGATCAAGTATCCCTAGTCTCCCCTATTTATATATTTTATGATTATTTTGTTTTCAGTCACCAATGCAAAATTTTTCGGAAAACTTGCATTACATAATTGATTGACCTTTTAATTCAGAGACAAATGTAAATTTTGATGCATAACTTTTGATGCTTCAGTTGACGTATTGCAATAAAATTAAATCACTCATTCATTTAGGGAACTAGCAACAAGTTGAAGAAACCCAAAACTTTTTTAATCATCCTTCATTGTTATTAGCTGAAAATTTTTAGCAATTAGTTTACTCACCACGCAAAAATATAAATAGATTTTCGTGAAAGGTACCTCTTATTTTCAAGAAGATACAATGCCGTGATAGCGCGACAGGAGACGGAAGAGGTATAGTGACGTCACTGTGGGTCACAATAGTCTCAGTCACAGGCTGACAGTTTTTACTACTCACAGGAGTCACGCTGTGACACATTTATATTATGTTTTATGTGACTTCGCTGCGACGTCACTGCCGCAATTAACTTCTGATATAATGAAGACGTATCTACAATGATATTGTGCGACACTATGAGAACGTCACTGCAATTTTACTTAGTAACATTTTGAAAACGTCACTGCTATGTTACTTTGTGACATTATGAAGACGTTACTGCAATGTTACTTCGGACCATTATGAAGAAGTCACTGAAATCTTACTTTGCGACAGAATAAGGATGTCACAGCAATTCTGGATTGTAACATTTTGAAGACTTAACAACAATGCCATTTTGTGACGTTGCCATGAATTGATGTTCGTAACCTTCAACCTGGCAATGACTTTTCAATGTTGCTTCGTGGCCGTCACACGTGTTTTACGTAAATTCCCGTTTTTTTTCACAGCAGTTACTTGCGTTAAATTTTCATACTACCGCCTGCCTTGTCTAGTGGTCAGAGAAGTTTGACTGCGACAGGAAGGTCCGGGTTCGAATCCCGGCTCGGGCACGGACGTACTTTCTGTCTCCTTTCTTTGTGTGAACGTGTTGTTATGCTGTGAATGATTGCCTACTCTATAAATGGGGTCCTTTCGGCGCACCCCTAGTTGCCAGCCTCGCTGGCGCACGACAACAACTAATTTAATACTTCATCTATATTTCCTACGGAGAATTTTCTATGTCATATTACTTAAATAACATTTGCCGTAACGCAGTTTTAATTATTTCTCACTTATTTCAGGTTTTCTTAGTACTTATTTTTTTTTCTATGTTAATGTTTTAGTAATGTATTTTTCTATCAGAAATAATGTCTTTCTGAAAATTAATTTTCTTATTTCTATGACAGCTACTTTTTAATGAAAGAGCTAATTATTCTTCAAGCTTGAGCTCATGAGATTTTTAGTAAAATTAACGAGTAAACAAATGAAAAAATATATATATATATATATATTTACTCAGTAGAATTGTAACGGAATACAAAGAAACGCAAAAATAGAAGGTTCATTTACTCTTTATAAATTATACAAAGTTTAGTAGTTTAACCAAAATGTAAAATCTTAGATTATTCTGTATTGTTTCAATGTTTGTTTAAATTATAGTTTTCTCTTATCAGGTGCAAAAGCATCTTCTTTTGTGAGGAAGCAGTAGGAGGTAAACCTATTATAATATGTTACAACTTTTTTTGTCGGTATTAGAAGATAAGTTCTCTATTCTTTGAAAAAAGAAAGAAAAAAAATCTGATAGTCAGAGTAAAACGCGTGATTACTTTCTCAGGTTCAGTTATTTAGAATAAGTAGTTTTGTTGTTAATATCTGTAAAACGTGTAAAGCATTAACTTGTTGATATTAAGTGTATTGAGCTGAAAAATTGAAAAGGAAAGAATATCTGCGTTCTGCCATGAATAAAAATGTAAGTACATTACTTTGCTTTTTCGCAATTAATTTTGTGATAATTTATTTGCTAGTTTAACTTTATTTTTTCTTACATTAATTGAGATATTAATTTAAATTTTACCCTGATTTCACGAGATTACTTTATTGTAGCTGTAATACTGAATGAAACTAACTGAATACATGAGAAAATACACGGTATTGTAAAATTCTATCCGAGTATTTAACAAAATATTGCTCAATTATTTCAACAAAATATAATTGTATTAATATATTACAAGTATTTCATTGTAGTTACGCTGTTAAACAATATTATGTGAAAACACATGATAATGTTCTGGAAACTGTTAGTCAGGAGACTGGTGAGCATTGAAAACGGCAGTAAAATTGGAGAATAATAAAAGATTAAACAAGACCATTATAATTAATTGAAAAAAAAATCGAGATTATTTGTGAAAATAAAGAAAATTACTAAGAAAAGCTAAAAAATTACTGAAATAAAAGAACCAAGAATTTGTAAATTGACCGAACAAAAATGCTTCAAGGCTCTGCTAGGCGAAATAAATAAAATGCCCGGGATTCTTTAAATTAAATAATTACAAACACGTAATGTTTCAAACGATCACAAAGAGCCTTCTTCCATCCGGAACTTAAGCAAAACTAGGAGCAGATACAATCCAGTTTTATTTACCAGGAGTATGGAATTCTTCTTGCTAGGTGATTAACCCAGAATAACCATATTAAAGAAATAAAGTTCTCAGATAAGCGGATATTTTAGGGTAAAAATAGGCTTAGCTACTTTGCTGTGAAACTGTTATTAAACCGCCTTGATCCAGATCGTTTGAGAAAGTACTCGTGTTAAAAATAGTCGCATTATTCCCTGTACTTTTACTATGACCTATTAAAATGCCAAAAAAAAAGGTAAATAAAAAAATGAAATAAAATAAAGTAAATAACTAAATAACTATCTACACATATATGTGTACTATAAATAGCCGTGAAGCTGCTACTAAGAAATCTGATCTGTGGCCTTTAAACGAGTACTTGCGTAATTTAACAGATACGCATGATTTTTTTTTTTAAGTGAAAATTTCTTTAGGCGTGTTGAGAATTTTTAAGGCGGGGAAAAACCATCCATTTCGCTACACCTCACCGACAATTGGAATACAGCGCATGCGCAGCTTCTCCCCGTTCTTTTACTACGTTGCTTTTGGTTAGAACTGCAGACATCAGTAGCTCTGTCAGCGGCGCATGAATCTCATAATCCGAATTCTGAGTGAGTGTGAGCCCGATCTTCACCCGGGTCAGTGCATTTCTTCTCTAGAAGAAAATATTTTAAAGCTTCTTTAATATTTTAAAGTGAAAACTTGTTTTGACTCTTTGGGCATTTTTTGAGATAGAAAAAAAACAGTAATGTTTCTGATATCGGTTATTTATGTGTTTGTCTTTGCCACTCTGCAAATGATGTGTTAATTAAAATGTTGTACATTTATATTTAACCGTCTAAGTCTATAAACGCAATACAAGAAGTTTTAAATGAAAATTTATTTTTTTCTAAAGACGCGTTTTAAGAGAAAGTTTTAGACATCGTTCGTATACCGTGAGAATTAGTTTTTATTTCCATGAGCTCGTTTATTTTCTTCAACGTCAAAGTTTAACAACATTCTATTATTTTAAAACCTTAACCATGCCCACATTCACCTAACATCTTTTTCTGTAAATCTTAAATGTATGAAATTGCTGTAATAATTCCTATATAATAAATAAATGTCTGTAATGATCATTTAGGAATAAACTAAATAGCAAACTGTAAACTTGAATAGACGTAGGCACATTCAAACAATCAAACGGTATCGTTAAGGGGAGTCAGTACCCTAAATACTTTCAAAAATTTGATTTTTTGATTTGTATATAGTTTAAAACTCCATTTCGATACCTTTTTAATGATACAAACTTCTTGATCGTGCTCATATTAGAAGTAAGTTAAAATATTCTTTAAAAAATGTAAACCTATTTTGATGAAGTATGATTTTCCCTTTTAAATTGCAATATCTCGAAAAAATACTTTTGAAACTAAATGTTCCTTTTTCTCAGAAACTAAATCGTGTTAGGCTTTGAAAATTGTTCCACCTATTCCATACATCTAATTGCATATACTGAAGTAAATTTTTTCTCATACTCGAAAAATATTTTTTTATAGAGCTGATTTCGTGTTGCAAAATAGCATTTTTTGAAAAAAAAATACAGTGACCTACACACGAGAATTTTTTTTTTAAACTAAGCTTTCTTTCTGTAAAATTTTACTTCAGTATAGAGAAAATAATCTATTTAAGGTACAGAAAAAATTTCATCATTGTATCTTTCATAGATTTTCAAAAAGAAGGTGCATGAACCTGTGCAAATTGACATTGACTGTATAGGGGTACTGACTCCCCTTAAATAAATTTCACACACTTAAAAAAGTACATTAAAAAAATAATAATAAACTGAATAGTAAACCGTGTTTGTATCGATTGACAGTATTAAAGTCAATCTCATCATTGGGAAAGTGGGCAAATCTCTGAACAAGTCTTATATTCTGTTCGCATTTTCTTCTCCTCAATCCCAAGCAAAGCAGGTTGTCAGAAAAACAAGGACTCAAGAAAAAAAAAATGTTTGCTATTATAGAGGAAGAAGAAAAAATGGCAAAAGCATTGTCCGAACTTCCACAATACGAGTTGGACAAATTGGAAATAGAAATGGGGTAGAGGAAAGAAGACAAGCGCTGGAGATGTGATTTGATGACGATTGCCTGTAAGAGAGATGCTGTAGCTAACGCACGCTTCTTAGCGATAGTTCAAGAGATTTCGAACTTGTCGAGTTTCTTGTAATGAGGTTTCGCCACGAGCAATTTTCCAATTCCCATTTACAGTCTTTGGGCCTCAGTTACAAATCGAAATTTATCTTTATGGTCAGTTAGTGTTGCGAAAAAACGAAACTTTTTTAAACGCACATTGCTGAAAAATTATGTGAAAAAAAAAATGAAAATTAATTTGAATTCTGAAATTTTGAATTCAAATTATGTTTTTCGCAATCATGAGTTGCGACAGGACCCTGCTCATGGGGGCTATTGTTTCTAGAAATGGCTCCTGTACCCCCAAAGCCTGCCCCTCTTGCTGGGCGGTTACGTGTGTATAGTTGTGTGTGTGTGTGTAGTCTTGTGTGTGTGCGTAGACCTGTGCGTATGCACATAGGCATGTGCATATGCACGTAGGCGTGTGTGTATGTGTGCAAAGGCTTGGGTATGAGCATGTTTGTGTGTGTGTATAAGCGTGTTTGTGTGTGTGTATGAGCGTGTGTGTGTATGAGTGTGTGTATGAGCGTGTGTGTGTATGAGCGTGTGTGTGTATGAGCGTGTGTATCAGTGTGTGTATGAGCGTGTGTGTATGAGCGTGTGTGTGTATGAGCGTGTGTGTATGAGCGTGTGTGTATGAGCGTGTGTGTGTATGAGCGTGTGTGTGTATGAGTGTGTGTGTGTGTATGAGCGTGTGTGTGTATGAGCGTGTGTGTGTGTGTATGAGTGTGTTTGTGTGTAGGACATGGACGCTACCGACCAAGAGAAACTGAGTCCAGGAGGCAGTGCTCGGAGTCGCGCCTGCAGAGGCCGGTGGGCGGTGGTGCTGGTGTCCCTGGTCAAAGCTGAAAAAGGCACGGACGTCAAAAACGGTCAAATGAGAACAATAAGCAATCGTGATTGCACAAAAAAAAAAAAAAAAAAAATTTCTTTAAGTCATCCAAGTAGGACCCGTTTACTTTTTCCAAAATTGCGAAGTGTTATTTTAGTGTACTCAATACTTTAGGCTAGATAATTATCATTGCATTTAAAAATAACCACAGTACTTCAAACTGTTTAATTTTATCTTCAATCTTTTACTTTTGAATAATAGGATTGACTATATAGGTTAAAAAAACGCAACAGAATTATTGCTATCTTTAAAAATGGAATGACCTTCATTATTATTTTTTTAACGTTTACGATCTTGAACATCATGAAACTTTAAAATGAAAAATGATGGTTACATTAATTCAGTCTTTTAGTTTATTGTTTTCAGGGATATCAATATCAAGTTGATAAAATATTTGGTAAAACAGAATGCGACAAAAATATTTTTTCTTCGTGGTGTGAGTATTTTGCTCACTGCGCGAGTTCAGGTGAATGAAGGGGGACCAGTTAGCTACATGCATTTGGGTAATTCTCCAGAAAATGTAACTTTTGAACGCAAATATTTTTCAGTTTCGAAACCTTCTGTTTTTTTGTTTTTTTTTTTCATTCTTACATGAAAATGTTACTTACTTGAAGTAATCATAAACAATTGCCCAGCTAAGTTCCAATTATTTTACTTAAAAATAAAAAAAAAATTAAATACCTTGTTCACGGAAATAAAAAACAAAAAAAATTAATGTTTAAAAATTGAGGCCAATTTAATATCAAAATAGTAATTTTGTTAGTTGTGTAAACAATCGGCTATTTTAATGATTAGTGCGAATCTAACATTAAGTTATCTTAATTGAAGTACGGATTAATTAGTACTTTCAAATGTATTTTTAAAAATAGTATTTAATAAATTTGAGAATATGCCGGAAATTTATAATTTCGGTAGAATGCCTAAGATTGGTGTATTTCCCCTCCATCATTTATTTTCACCTCTGAAATAATGACACTGATAAGGTCTGTCACAGAGGTGAGGAATTTTCCATTAATATAGGCCTAAAGGATACATTTTTCAGGTAAATACTTTTTTTCTTCGTTGCTACAATCTGCACATGTTAAGTATATGAAAACATGCTCACTTCTTTTTTTACTTTAATTTACATCCCCGAAATTCAAGTTCACGGAGCTGAGAAGTCACACTAACCATACTAAGTTTTTAAAACCAGATCTATCTTCTTGTTCTTCGACAAAATTCTCACAATTTCTTTATGGCTGAAAATTAACAGGGGGACTCCCCTGTATCATGGAAAATAAATTTTGATGTTATTATTGCCACGCGTTAATGGGGGAATCGTATTTTGTGTTTAGGTAACGGAGGTGAGAGTTAATTGTGTGATATGACTCCTTATCCTACTAAAATAAACTAAAACACAATATTAAAAAATTTAAAAATAAGTAAATAAACTTTAACAATTAGTATTTAAGACACTTGTGAAAGAAATAATAAATAAATAAGTATATACTTTAAATTAAACAAGTTATAAAGCAACTACAGTCATACAAGATGTGTGACGGAGGTGAGAATTTACATGTTGTGAACCAAAAATAGACTAAAATAAAAATTATTATTAAAAAATTGTCGGCATGTTTAAACAGATATATTCTTGATGAAATTAAAAAGCAATGTTAAATAAATTGTTCGTTATAGTTTTGCTGTAAAAGGCGTGTGACAGAAAAATTACACGTTTTGAAGAATGGCCAATTTAATAAACCTCATTGTAAATAGATTGAGTGAAATCATGTCTCATGTCAAAAGTGTCACCCATGTAAATGATGTTGTTGTCTTGTGCCAGCTGGGCAATTTGGGGTGCGCTGCTTCACTTTTCCAAATGTACTGTAATTTGGTGTGAAGTCCGACTTCCACAGTACACACATGCAATAGGGACCCGTCAATAGGGTAGGCAACCATTCACAGCAGAACAACACATTTACACAAAGGAAGGACATTAGAGAGAAAGTACATCCATGCCCGAGCCGGGATTCGAACCTGGTACCCACCTCATCGCAGTCAGACGCCTCTGACCACTAGACAAGGCGGGAAGCCATGCGAATGATATATGATGCTTATTTCACTATCATAGTAATGTACAGTACATTGACTAATGTGCATTGGAAATGTTGCATGATGACTCTGCTTCATTTGTTCATTTTTTTAGATTCCACCCCCCCCCCCCTCCCCCAATCACTAATCAGTAACGTAATCACAACGAGTGCAGCTTTTTCTAACTACGTAAACTACGTTTTGCTTACTAACGTAACATTTTTTTCGATATTACCTACTATAATAAACAAGTACAATATTCAATTTTTCCTGTATAATTTAATGTCAAGTTTTTTTTTTTTTTTTTAACTGCTCTAAAGTTAATAGAAAAATATTCAGATAAAAGTAAACATATGCATGAATAAGGCGTCGAAGCCAAGAATTTTCGATCAAAAAATATTTTGTTTGAATCGAACTATTCCTTCAAAAGTTATAAGGAGAAGAGGGGATACGTAGCGATTTGTTTTTTAAGAGCCATTCAGTATTCTAATTTATTCTAGTTTAAATTCCTAGTTTTTTTTTTCGAACTCTTAAAAAGCAATTTTTTTTAAGAAAGGGATGTTTTTCCTTTACTTATTTCTATTTTTTAACCCTCTTTCCTTTAAACACAAAATAGAAGAGAAAGTAGCGATCGAAACCTGGTAAGCGGATAAAACAGAAAACCGGTAGTTTTTACAAAGTTGCTTTTGCAATTTGTCGAAGACGAACCAAACTGTCTGCAGACAGCTTTCATGTTTTTTTTTTTGGATTCAAAGAATATATTTTTGGGACTTTAAAACTTGATCATTTTTTTTCAATAATTTGCTTAAGCTTTTTACTGTATTCTCTATATAATTGGCAAAATAATACGAATGAATTCGAGGTATCGATAGCCATAGTAGTAATTTTTCGGGGGTGTGCTGAGACTGGACTGATCAGCTGTAATTCAAGTTAAAGCTAAGTAATAGTTATATTATTCATTCCCTTTTCCTCAAAATGTAGTTTTCTTTATCATCGATAATGTATGTAAAATAATAGTGTGTATTTTGAAATCATAATTCGTATTCCAATATTCGTTGATGTTGACTTTGCAGTTTCTTTTAGTTGCTAAGTTGTAGCGATTGCTTTATAGCAAAAGTCCGAGTAGTTGTTGTGATCTTGAATATTTTACTGCACGTATGATAGTTTTAGACTTTTTTTACGATTATATTTTGTGATATATAGGATGTGAGTACTTAAAATTTAAATTCTTATGTTTTCTAGTAAATTTTTAACGTATCGCGATTGACTTCTTTCTTTTTTTTTTTTTTCTTTTTCTTTCTTATGTTCAGTTTTAAATTCTTTAACAGTTTGCATTTAAATAATTTACTGATAAACTTTACGCTATAGCATAAGTAGCTTTTATGTCCTGTACATAATTCGATGAATAAAATGTAAATAAATAAAATAACAACGTAACCGAGAGACATGCAAACAGTATCAAGTTTATTGATATTTTTTGTTGAGGAATTTGCTCCTCTGGAAATACAATACTCTGATGTCTGAATGACTCAAAATTCTCTGAAATCTCGAGCCAGTTTTCATACTTATCAAACAAAACTAAAATAACAATAATTAAAAAAATCATCAATGAAGCACTCAAAAAAAAAAAAAAAAAACTAATAAAAATAAGCATTTTTAGATACAAACACGAAACCCTTGTGTTTTAAAAGTTTTATATTTGCGTCAGTAGGAAATTAAAGTTTTACTTCAGGAAAAATGCACTTGTATCATTGAAACTTGTGAACCTAAAAATAATTTTAGAAACTAGATTCAAAGGCACTTGATGGGAGGTCACGGGAAGTCTCTATGACCTCCCCAATATTGCCATATTGGGAACATTTTGTCTTGCGATTCGGCAAATTTGGGGACAATTGTAATGTTGCAATTTTTGAATTCTCGAATGTCCAAAATTTATTAGATATTGTACTTAATTCTGCGTACTTAATGTGTGCATGCACCAGTATTTTATTAATCGGCAAGTATGTAAGTTCCGTTCGACAAATTGAGATTATACGCCTTCCAATATATTTCAGTTCAGGCCGTGCCTGGCTATATTTTATAACTTTCAGCTTTTCATTTCTGATCCGGCAGTGTTGCGTTCTCGTCAAAATTACAGTTTTTCAATTTAAAGTAGAAAATTTACATTATTATGCATTGTTTGTCATAGTTTGACATCATCTACTTTTCTGAATGAGCATGAAGGACATGATCATTCAGAAAAGTAGATTCTCGAGAACTACAGTAGAATTTGAAACTCTTGTAACCTTGAACTCGTCAGTTTCCTTACATTTTAACTTTAAGAACCCTTTGAGTCTTAAAGTTTGGCGTCAACGTGTTTATGCTGAAGAAAAAAACTATATTATAAATACTGAAAAGTGTGATTCTGTACTTCACTGTCTTTCACTCTATATAAAAAGTAAAAATATGTCAGAGTGTTATCCGTGTAAAATGGAAAAATCGGGGAATTTCGTTTAAACCTGTAACGGAGATTCAAGCCAAAAGCCGGGTAAGATCTTTTGCATTTAAATGCGATGGGTTCCTTAGCAGTTGAGTTCTTTAGGGGCAGGGGGATTATTTTCACAATAATAGACAATTTTTCAAAAAAGGGAGGTTTTCGAATATTTTGTCAGGTTTCAAAAAAAAAAAAAAAAAGAACAGAGAGATTTGCGGGAAAGATCCGATTACGGAAAGGAAATTCTGAACTCCCGGTTTGAAATTTACCTTAGCGATCAAAGCATAAGAATCGAAAAATACAACAAATCCTCCAGTTAACAAAGTAGCGTCATAGAACACTATAACTCAACATTAATGAATGGAATTAGGACACTTTCAAATAAATCGGGTTTGCTTAAGCAGTTTTGAGCCGAAGCAGCTAGTTGCTTCCACTACTTACGGACTAGAGCGGTTTTAAAAAGAAAAACCAAAACCTTTTTTGAGCTATTTGAGGGAAGAAAGCCATCTATTAAACACTCTCGTGTTTTTTGGCTGTATTTCGTATATTTTAATTCCAAAACAGAAAATAAACAAATTGGATATGAAAGCTAAACAGGTAGTCATGGTAGGATATGCGTTTCATACGAAAGGTTATAGAATTTGGGATCCCGAAAATAGCGAAGTGACAGAAACTCTGAATGTCAAATTCGATGAAAATAAATTCTGGGCGGGGGAAAAAACAGGAACGGGAAACAGAGATATACAGTTTTATTTCACTTCTGAGTAAATCTGAAGTAGAAGATGAATATCCTGAAAATCATAAAATAGCATGTTGTGAGAATTAAATGGGTTAAAGAAATACCAAGGCAAAGTATATAGTGACATGACGGTTCTAAAGTCCGAATCGCGAAGTCGAGGTTTATTGTTCCGAAAATAACATTGAATATGACCCAAAATATTTTGATTACACTTGTGATGATAATTCAAGAAAAGTATCAGATTCTGATGAAGATAGGGGGGATAATTCACGTAAGCTAGAAGCTAACATTTTCGAAGATGTAATTCTTTCAAATTTGAAACAAAGTTTGAGAACGCCAGAAAGTGAAGATTGGCAAAACGCAACGGAACAGATGAGAAGAACGAAATAATGCGCTTCAGGGCTTGACTGGTAATTTTAGGTAACTACCAGCTATGGGGGCGGGGGGGGGGGATACTTTTCTCAAGTGTTCTCTCCAGTAATTTCTTTTCCTTTGGTTGAGGCTTTCTTTTCAATTTTTGTGTAGAAGCTACATTGGGTCCATTTCCAAGCAGATGTTTGCAATGCGTACCTATATGCGGATTTAAAGGAGGAGATTTGTGAGACAACCGAAGGGTTTGACGATCCCTGAAATCTAAATTTTGTCTGTAAATTGAATAAATCATTGTTATTCTGATACAGATTACGCCTCAAATCACGACGACCGGATTCCAATGCCGGGGGGGGGGGGGGGCGCTTGAAGTGTTTTTGGATAGGGTACGAATAATATGGTGTACATTCAAACAAAAATGCGTAGCACTGTCAACAATGGAAGCGGAGTATATTTCCATTAGTGAACAATCTATGGAAGTTATGTGGATCAAAAAAATTTTAAATGAATTAATTGGCCACAAAAAGAGTTCAGAATTTTAGATTGATTAATAGTACTCTGCACTGTGACAATCTAGTTGCGATCGATTTTTCCAGTTCTGCAATAGAGAATTGCAGAACTAAGCAGATTAATGTGGGGTACCATTTCCTAAGGAATTCGGTTGACAAAAATGAATTTGAAATAAAATTTGTTGAGAAACTAAAAATAATTTAGCTGATTGTTTCACAAAACTTTCTGTAGGGAAAATTTACGTAAAGCTTGAATTGCAATGACATATTTTTCTAGATTTTTTTTTCTGAAATGTTTCAATTATTCCATTATGTTTAAGCTATAATTTGTGCACACAATCGGATAGCCTATAATATATTTTTTATTCATTTCTTGTAGTATTTCATTTTTTGCGTGTGCTGGCTTGCCAAGAAGGGGGGTATTTTCTAGCGAATATTTTGTTCTTGTCACTCCAGCACACGGAAAAAAAATTGTAGTTGATTTCATTTTGAATTTATGCCCGGTGATATGGTTGCGGTTTGGTATTTCGGAAAAATTTAAACTATAAATTTCATTCTAGCCGCCTGAATTTACTTCATTAAAATTTATTCACTAATGCAATATCATTTATTTTAGTTTAGTGGTGTTCAAATGTAAAGAAATATTTAACTTGTGACCAGAACTGAATGGCAGTCTTTATCAAGATGGCAGTTTGCATTTGTGTTCCGCTTGGAATTTCAAAGAAGCCTCTAGTCTGAACGATGTTGCTATGATTCACTTTGTGATATGAATGCCGGCAACGAAAAACGGAAGTTTTTAAGTATGTCTTTTCATTTATATTTTTGTGTTTTCGGATGTAATTTGTAATCACCAATGCTTTTGAGTTTTAGAGCGTTCTTAGCCACTGAAGCCTATCCTACATTCTGCGTGCCGTATTGGGCCCCTGAAACTGATTTTTGTGGCCCGTTGCCAGGTTCTATGTTACAATCAAGAACTATATATTGGAACAAGATAAACTAAATTTTATTTTGTTTTGATTGAAATGTGATCGGTCATACAATTCATTTAAGGCTGAATTTTTTTAATTTGTAATTTAATATTAGATTTTACGGGTAGTTGAATATTATCACTTCAAGAATCACCGGAATACAGAAATTTCTGTTGCTAGAGCTAAATTAGACGTACATTTCTTTCATTATTTTTTTTAAATTTTCCAGTAAATTTTGAAACACTGATTCTTTGTTTTTACATGTTATTAAAATCGAAGGAACCAAAACAGCATGCTAAAAGTACGATGTATTACAGCGTATGAAACTTTCTTCGTATATTCAGACTTGTGACACTTATCAAACAAAATTATAGATTATTTTTATTGTAATGTAAATAAAAAGCAGTTATTTTGCAAATGTGAGCATATTTAAATTTACAGTTAAAAGAGATGCGGTCTTCTGGCAAGCATTTCCAAGAAGGGTAGCATTGTTTACAGCAAGGACGGCGGGCCAAATGTGGACTTACAATTTCTTAATGATTAGAACTGGCAGTATCAGATTTAATCTATTTCTTGACATGTTTGTCGATTTATTTTTTTGTTAAAAACTTTCAACTTTTCTGATCCATTTTCATTTTTTACTGAATTGACTTTAACTAAGTCATCTTGATTTTGGGAATATAGAATTGTTTCTTCCGAGTTTCAGGTAAATTCTGAAAAACTTAAAGATAACTTGTCTAAATCCTATCAAAAGAAGTAGCACTTAAAAAAAAAAAAAAAGTCGCTGGCGGATTAAATGGGGATATCGATAGCTGTTCAAAACGGGGGGGGGGGCGTCCACATTTTAAAAGACATAAAATATAGATGAAACATCTTAAATTATGCTTAAATATTAAGACAGATATAAGATAGAATGCTCTTACGGTATTATTTTATTTCAACTCAAATGATTTTTTTATGCAGTTCCTTAGTACTTAGAAAAAAAGCTCCAAAAAATTTAATTTAAACAATATAGTAACACAATTGTGAAATAAAATATATGAAAAAAAAATATTTTAAAAAATTACAAGT
This sequence comes from Uloborus diversus, assembly GCF_026930045.1. Taxonomy (NCBI): domain Eukaryota; kingdom Metazoa; phylum Arthropoda; class Arachnida; order Araneae; family Uloboridae; genus Uloborus; species Uloborus diversus. Next base: position 8,430,409 of record NC_072733.1, on the reverse strand, counting down.
AAAATATTTCATATTAAGTACAGAAATTTAAATTATTTTACATCACACATTGTTTCATATTCAGATTTCTAATAATGGGTAGCTGTCGAAGAAAAAGAATATGAAGCTGGTATCAGTTGAACATAGCTCGAGCTGTTAACAAGTGTTGGAATGGAATATGAGTTAAAGAAAAAGAAAGAAAAAACATCTACGGTTTTCAGTGCTACTATAGCAACTCGGGGAGGGGAGGGGGGCTAAAAGAGGCTAGATGCAGTATTCATTGTTTTAAATGAATACCTTAATATTTCCCAATTGGTTGTCCTAAACGTCGACCTTGCTCCATTTTCTAAAAAAATAATTTTCTACCGCATCCTAATTATTGCTTTGAAGTAAACATATTGCAATCCAATAATCTGGAGCCTATTATAAGAAGAAACTAGTTTCAAGTTTTATTATCCTTAAGATATATATTCTCCCGATCACCAATCACTTCAGTTATCCGATCGGAAAAAATAAATATTACTCTTAATCAACGGTCTCCTATGTATTACAAAATCCTTCAAAACTACCGAAAGTTAGAAGGATTTTTTTAAATTGTATTTCAGAAACCAGTATAAGTGCATTTCTTGACATGGAAGATAAAATGTAAGATTATGTTCTTTCTTTTTTCTTTTTTGAGTTCTTATGTAAAGTATTCAGATTAGGTCTATTTCAATTAGACACTAATAAACCACCGTTTCAATTGCGTAGTTTCCAAATTGCTGCACAGCAGTTTTTTTTTCTCCTTAAAGCAACATATTTAACGCTTAACTGGTTCCTGAAATAAACGATTCAATTACAATTTAGGTATATGTTAAGCGGTTTCAAGATAAAAGCAACTCCCAAGGCAATCTTAATTTCAGATCATTCAGAGTCATAATTTTAATTATTTTAGGGCGTATTTTTATACCTACGTAATTTGATTTTTCCATGAATATTTTTTGGTGTCCACAAGTTTTATGAGAATCTAACAATTTTTATTTTGACAGATGCTTTCATGATATAAGGCCTAATGATGGCACCTAAGTCGGCAAAGATGTTACAAAGAAGAATCAAGTTTGTAATGTAAAAATACTGGCCTTGAAAAAATTAGCATTCGGTTTTAAATGAATTTCTGCAATTTCACTGTAAAAACTACTAATCGATATTTATAGGTGATGTATACGAAATAAAATAATTTGGCAATTTTTAATGGTGTGAATGTTTCATTTTTTCTCATGAAAACAGTATAACATAATATAAAGTTATATAATTTTTGGAGTAGTAAAACCAATTTTTAACTTTAATACTAGTACTCATAAACCTGCAGATTTTATTATACCGAGTGAAAAATTGTTTCTGTTTAGTAGCTCTGGAATTTTAAATCGTCACATATTTATAGTTTTCATCTATGTAAATTTTAAAAGGTTAATAGGATAAAGTATTATCTAATCTATAATAATCAGTTTAGAATAAAAACCATTCTGTGCAGTCTAAATGCTGTATACTGCACATATGGTGTGAAATAAAATTAGTTTGTTACTAGTATTTCTCAAATAAAGTAGATCCAAATGCAACTTATAACATTAAAAAAAGAAGAAAACCATGAAAATTTTCTGTTTTACCATAAAAGAAAAATAAATGCATATAATTGCATGCATCAAGTTAAAATAAACTTAAAGGTTAAATGGATTGCATATTGCAAAACATTTCTCACGTTATGCTGCACATTTTAGCATTACAATAATGCTGGAAGTGAAAAAAGTACTTTTAGTGAAGATACGATGTAATATTTTCAGTTATATATAAAAAAACCTTTCTCATTTTTACTACCTCCATGGATCAAAAAGTTTTGTATTATGAAAAAGCTATAACTTCTTAAAATAAAGCTTCAGACCATATTTTGCAATTTCCTTCAATTTGTAAATTTTTAAGTCTGCAATAGAGCTGAAAGTTTTTTGTAGAAATGAAAATGCACCACTTTTTCTTCTTTAACATGTGTTTATAAAATATTGAGACGGGGCATTGATTTATTTTGTGTACAAGGACATTAATATCAATAAAACATATATTTAGCAGCAGTTAACTATTTTTATGTAAAAGTGTTTTATATTTCTTTATTTGTCGCTTTTCATAGCCTAAAACATTATTTTTGTTGTTGAAAAACTTTAGAAAAGGAACAGATTTCGTATGTAGGCTGATTTCTACAACGTACATACAGAATCAAATGCTTTACTTTTCTATATTGCTCTTCAGCTGTAAAAGCAGTGATTTCGGCTATGAAAAGAAACGGTAGGGTGAAAAAACCCTTTTGCATAAAAATTGATAACTTTATTTTATGGTTTACTGCTGTTAATTTTACTGTACAAATCATTTATAAAACTGTATACTACTGCTGCTTTTATGGCACAATTCCGTTGATTCCGCAGCATAATACTGCGAACTTTACAGTTTGATACTGTTAATTTTGCAGGGCAATTCCGTTACAAAACAGTATATAACTGTTAATTTTACATATTATCTCTGTTAAATTTACAGGTCAAGTCATTCCTAAAACAGTATATTACTGCTGATTTTACAGTTTGATACTGTAAGTTTTACAGGGCAGTTTTATTAAAAAGCAGTATATTACTGCTAATTTTACAGTTTGATACTGTAAGTTTTACAGGGCAGTTCTATTAAAAAGCAGTATATTACTGCTAATTTTACAGTTTGATACTGTAAGTTTTACAGGGCAGTTCTATTAAAAAGCAGTATATTACTGCTAATTTTACAGTTTGATACTGTAAGTTTTACAGGGCAGTTCTATTAAAAAGCAGTATATTACTGCTAATTTTACAGTTAATCATTGTTAATTTCATAGGGCAACTCCATTAAAAGACAGTATATTACTACTAATTTTACAGTTTATCGCTGTAAATTTCACAGTAAAAGTCTGTTATAAAACAGTATATTACTGCAAATTTTACAGTTTAGAATTGTAATTTTTGCAGTTTTTCTTTGGAATGCGAGCTGCCAGTATTTTACTGTAAAAACAACAGCTTTTTTTTTGCAGTGTAGCCGCTCTCCGTATAATTATTCGTAATATAGGATATTGTAAGTGTTAAAAAATGTGTAAATATGTGTAGTTATTATTTTCCTATAATCAGTTTGTAAATTTATTGTTAATTGTAAAAAGCAGTATTAAATATTTATTTATTTATGTTTATTATTTTTATTTTAAAAATTTTTTACTAAAAGAATTTATCAGTAATTTAGTGTTGCATATAAAATTAAACAAAAACATTCTACACCACCCAAAGTATCTGTCAACTAACAACAACCCTTCCTAGTCGTATAAATTAGAAGCAAAGGTATCGTTTCACATTTGAGCTACTAAGTTACTGCCCATATCGGAGTTTGTAAATTTTGAAATTTTAGCTTCCAATTTTCCTTTCAACAATTAATAATGGCTTTATCAAGAAAACATACGGTCCAGAAAACTGTTTTTTGTTGTTCGTAAAGATAGACTCAGAAAAAACAAAATGATGAATCAAATTTTACCATGCATTGAAGTATTAACTCAGTTCTAAAATTTTTCTGTTCAATAGATTTCCCGTTCGTAAAAAAAATATCTCTAAGAACATTGAATATTAAACTAAGCTGATACATTCTTCACCATCTAAAGTACCTAGCCACTACTATGTTTATTCAGAGGAGTTCGAAGTAGAAGTATCGTTTTGCACATGAACTACTAAGTTCCAAGACCAATCCGGATTTCTAAAACTTGAATAAACTCAGAAAAAACGGAATAATGAATTAAGCCTTACCATGTATTCAAGGATTAACTCAGTTCTGCAGTTTTTCTGTTAAATAGATTTCCCCATTGTAAAAAAAATATCTCGAAGAACATTGAATATTGAACCAAGTTAAAACAATCTTCAGCATCCAAAGGGCCTGGCCACTACTATCTTTATTAGAAGGAGTTCGAAGTAAAGGTATCGTTTCGCACTTGAATTACAAAGTTCCAGTACCTATTTGGATTTGTAAAATTTGTAATGTAAGTTTTCTATTTCTCTTCCAGCAATCAATAATGACTTTACCAAGAAAAAATACGGCCCTAAAACTGTTTTTTGATGTTTGTAAAGCTAAACTCAGAAAAAAACGGAGTGATGAATTAAGCCTTACCCTGGTAATGAAGGGTGAATTTAGCCTTGCAACTATTCTTTTAAAACCCTTTCAGACGGAATTTAAGTACTTAATTAAAAATGTTTTTATTTGGTAGACACTGTACTCTGTAAAGAGTATCGTATGGACAAAATTTCAAGTTTATAGGTGAAAAATTAAAAGAGTTATGACACGTCCAATAATCTGGACATATATTATTGAAATACGTATTTCAGATTAAAAAAAACAACGATGATACATCAAACTTCATTATAAAATATTCTCTAAACAATAATAAAACATAATATAAGCACTTGAAATGATTAATAAAAGATTAATATATTTTTAAAAAATAAGAGAAAAAAAAAAAAAAAAAAAAACACGCTTTTGCGACGAGAATCCATAGTTGGGAAAATGAGTCCTAGTCCCATTCTCCTGATCCCTATTTCTTTATGTTGTCAATCCCAAAACGAAAAACTCATGCACAGATATAAGCAGACTGTAAAGAGTTGACAACGAATTACATTGAGTAATTTATTCAATTAATAAATGATTAGCAGCTGTTTATTGTTCATGTTCGGTATACCGAATGCTACGTCTGAAAAGATTGAATAGATTTGTCCATCGAAAAAAAATCATTCATAAGAATATTGAATATTGAGCTTAGATGATACATTCTGCACCCTCCAAAGTACCTGGCCACTACTATCTTTATTCGGAGGAGTTCGGAGTAGAGATATCGTTTCGCACTTGAACTACAAAGTTCCAAGCCCAATCCGGATTTGTAAAATTTGAAATTTAAGCTCCCAATTTCCCTCACGCTTTCGTGACATTAACGCCTTTCCAGACATGACTGCTTAGTTCTGCAATTCCGAGTGCGATTTCTCCAGGAAGGATTCAATCAGCGCGTGAATGGGTTCATTTAAAGAGATGCAAAGGAGGATTGGGGTTCTGTAGGGGTTTGTGATGCGTGCCGAGAAACTCCCCTTCCAAAGCCGATCATTGTATGGATTTAATGAGAAATTCCTAGCATCAAAGTGCTGAAATTGGTGCAATTTTTATCCGGTAATTAAATGGTTGGTTTATTTCGGGCCGAATTCCGGCTTGTTGCAGTCTGAGATGAAATTACTGAGAATGTTTTGACAAATTGAAATGGTCGTATGCAGCGCAGTTTGGCAGTTGATAAAATGATTCTTAATTCAAAACTTGTGAAAAGACATGAAAACAAGTGAATTTGAGGATAAGAAAAAAAAAAAAAAGAATAAGTTACTAGATACTACTTAAAAATAAGAATGTGATGAAAATAATTGTAAACTAAGGCAAAATGCGTCAACTGGAGACTATCTAACTTGACGAAATAGTTCATTCAAGCGAAATGGGGTCGTTTCCGAAATTGTAAAATAATTGTTTTCTGAAAAAGCATGTTTAAAAACATAGGATTTGACCATTTTTAAATAATTGGACAAAGTTTAGAATTTTTTAACAATTGTTTTAATCGGTGCGCAGATTCAATTTAATTTTTTACGCTTAAAAAATCACAGTGCGATCACAAGCGATGAAATGCCAATAGCGCAGAGCGAAATATTTAATTTACTTCATTATTTATATGTAGTGGCAACGATATGGTTGATAGCAAGCGTAGAGCGCAATATATAATTCGCTTCTGAATAACCATAACCTGGAAACGCGGAAGACAACAAGCATAAACATTCAGCGCACGAGTGGAATGCACCAAAGTACAGCAGCTGTGAAGTTATAAAGCACCACGCTTTGTTTGAAGAATCGGACATTTAAAAAATAATAATACAAAATTAAATGTTGGAAAAATTAAAGTATTTTCTGGGTCCAAGTTATTTTTTTTTTTCGCATTTTATCAACTTCAATGACTAAAAGTAGTACTTTTGACTGAAGGAAACAAACTGAAAGAAACAACATCATTGAGAACCCAATTTAGTTGTTACTTTTAAAGAAAGGAACTCTGGCCTTGTTCTAAAGCGTTGATCTCAAAATTTTCAACCCAGTCGTGCTTTTTGCTTGAATGTAAAGTCGAAGTAACGAACATGACTTTTTTTGAAACAATTTAAATTTTCCATTATTTTTTTTCCTTTCACAAAAAAGGAAGTATTGTTTTCGCAAAAATATTTTCACTCAGAAATCGACCTTAATTTCCATTTTACTCACCCCCGAATGATTATTGAGTTGTTTTTTCGATTCGATCAGACATGGATAAGTGCCTAAGAACGTACAGATACGCGAAATATCCATAGTGACGATTCCCGAGTTAATTACAACGAATTTTCTCATGACGTCTGTATATACGTATGTATGTGTGTGCGTATGTGCTTATATGCGTACGTGCGTATGTGCGTACGTGCGTATGTGCGTACGTGCGTATGTGCGTATCTATGTCGCATAACTCAAGAACGGCATGTCCTAGAAAGTTGAAATTTGGTACGTAGACTCATAGTGGGGTCCAGTTGTGCACCTCCTCTTTTGTTGCATTCGGCTGTTTCTAAATGGGTCTTTGGCCCCTTTGAGGTGTTATAATTTTTCGGACACTTGGCGATATATCGCGAGTTTTCTGGTCGCCATGTTTTATCCCAATTTGGCGACTTTTTTTAAAAATCTGATTGAATTTGGTCACTGTTGGTGATATTTAGAGATTAAACTATTGAATTATATTACAATTGCCAGTAATGGGGAAATGAAATTAAATTAGAGTAAAAGGAAGTCATGTGATGCACACATCAGCTCGTTTCTTACCAATTAGAAAGAAACAATTTTATAAAATGTAAAACAAATTCATTACACTCTCATATCTATCTGGCATGTAATCCTTAACTGAACAAGAAATACTGGGGGCGGTTTTTAGCATAGACTAATAATAAGAGTAGACCGAGCTTTCTCATTCTTGCTGATGAAGAAAATTGGTTCATAGATGTATCATGTGACTAGTGGAAGGGCTTGGCGAAGACTTTGGCAGCATGGTTGCTAGATGGTAGCATTATCTATAGTTTGGCACTCGACATGTATTTTAAGACAATGTGTTTTCATTAAAAAAAACTTCCAGGTGCAGAGATTGAACTGTTTTTCTTTTAGTTATGCATTATTTTGACATTAGTAATAGTTTTTGATCAGTTTTCGGTAACTTTTATTTCATTTGGAGCTGTCAGCGTTGGCGTGAACGAAATGGCGTAAACGGTTTGCATTAACGCAAAAATGTACTAATCGGTATCTTAAATTGAAACTGTATGTAAAAATCTTACTGTTTGCTGATTCTTCTTGGTCGCTTGCATCTTTTATTGCTTAGAGAGTTATTGAAATTGAATAAAGAAAATGCACAATACTATCTAAACGAAAAACTCACTATATTAACAAAATATTTACAACTTAGAACAACAAATTTACAAATCGGACTCCATAAAAGATCATTCTTCCGTGTTCCATCAATTCTATTTATTTTATTTCGCGCTGGCGTTGATCGTCTGCTACGATTAACGCCCGCTGTTGCTAGGATATCCACCAGTCACATGGTTTGGTTTATGAGCAGCAAAAGGGTTGCCATAGCTCGGTCTACTCTTATTATTAGTCTATGGTTTTTAGAAATAAGGATACAGAATTAGGAACTTTAATACCATAAACAAAAAAACTAATTTATTTACTCTCAAGAGCTCCAATTTTTGAAAGTTATCCCCGAGTCTTCTCACAGGTTATGCGCTGCTGATTGCTAATCACTTATTCTTCATTTAAGGGGTCACAGTACATTTCAAACATTTTTTTTAATTTAAGTAAATTTAATATTTCTTTGAAACCATAACATGCATACTTATTTCTTAATCAATAATTTATTTTCAAAATTTAAAAACATTGCCTACTTTTTTTAAAAATTCAAAAAATTGAAGAAAATTTCAATTTTTTGAAATTCCTAAGGTTTTTCTATTTTTGCACTAATTAATTTTTTTTTTTTTTTTTTTGCTAAACGATCACTATAATCATCTCTAAAAATCTGCATTCATTTGCTTATGAGTTTTAGAAAATTTTCTGTGATTAATTATGCAAAAAATCAAAGTTTTTTTTTTTTTTAAATTGGTTTTTAAAGGTATAACATGCTCTAACCATTTGCGAAATTTATAAAATGCTTATCCAATACACAATTTTGTCACATATGTTACCCCAATTGCAAAAAGTATTACTTTAAAGCTGTATCTTTAATAGAAAAAAATCCTTAGGGATTCTAATGACATGAAAACACAAAAATACCATCATCGAGAAAAAGCAGTTTAAAGTATTTCTTTTGCATAAGAACATATAGCGAGCACGGCCTAAAACCACTTATAATTTTTTAAGTATTTGAACTAAAGCAATGAAACTTTTTCCCTGTGTTCAGAATAGTTTTTAGTTTTGAAATAAGCAATAAAAATTTGTTTGATCGTTTCATCATTTTTGAGGTACTATAACCCCTTAAGATAAGCCCTAAAAGTTTTATCTTTTTGTTAGAGTAACTAGATACGCACTAATACTCACTGTTAAAAATACCTCTTTCAGAATTTTTAACGACAAGGAAAATTTAGACCTATACTAGTATTAGTTGTAATTTGAAGCATGATAAACAAATTTTGTTTAAGACGGGATTTAGTAGTTCTTCTCCCAAATTTACCCTTTTTCTAAGTTTATGAATTTCAACTGTTTTTTTTTTTTTTTTCAAGATTTAATCCGTTTATCGTCGTGCTTCATAGTTTTATTATTCATTATTATTTTTATTATTATTTTGAATTTAGTAAGTGAGTAGCATAATTCCGACAGTTTAAACTTTTAATCTTTTTCCATGGCAATTTTTTGTTACTTAGTTAACTAGTCATAAGAAAACTAATTAAAATGTGTTAAAAATCTATTATTTAAAATGAATTTAAAAATATTCTTAAAATACAAAAATGCACAACGGAAAAAAAAGATAATAAATAAATGAATGAGCGAGTGTGTAAGAGCCTAAAGAATGAAACGAGCAAGAAATAGATGATCTATTTATCAAGCTAGTTTTAGTAACATTATCGAGACTTTTTTTTAGGACTTCTTTCAGTAAGGAAGCTGCTTTTCTCAATTGAAGTTTTATTGAAGCTCGTGTTCCTTCTACTCAAAATGTCTCCAAGTTATTGTTTTGAATTTTGTGAGATATTTTTTGTACTATTTACTATTTAAGCGCAAGGATTTTGAGATTTGCTGGGTGCTTCTAATTTTAGAAAATGAAATGCGTCTAAAAAGTTTCTGATTAAAAGAAAACTTAATGTATTATGTGCATGTTATCTTACTATAGGAATATCAACAAAATGTTGCTTATACAGCATTTATGCTTTTTGAGAAAATTTTACATAAGAAAGGTACATTTAACGTCTTAAATACATAAAAAACTTTAAACATTTTCCTTTAACCTACATGAACAATACCCTTAAACCTAAACGACATCTTTAAATAATTTAAAGCAACATAAATGATCAAAAACTCAGCAATAAAATGAAAGATATTAAAAAAAATATATATCTATTACTGTTATGAAAAGTGCGTTAGTAGATTCATATATATTTTGAAACGGTATTGGTCTGTTACGTTTCACAGAATACAAAAATAATTAGCTTCAAAGCAATTTCCAACTTAAAAAAAAAAATACTATCCTTCCTCTATCGTGAGTGGGAGAAGGGTTTTTGGCGTTGCAAAAACAAAAATGAATTATAATAATAATGAAGTTAACTGTTAGTATAGTCAAACAAACTATTTTCAAAGCTGAAACCAAAATAGAATACAGTCTGCTAACGAATAATATGGAATTGGTAAACGTCCAGTAAAGACGAGCCTATCTAGATGAGGGGGGAAAAATGATGCACGTTCTTCGTCAATTTAACAAGACCCTACTTAATTTAGAGACTCACTCAAATCTGCGAAAGCTTGCATCCCTGAAAACTAAGAATTTTGTCCATTTATGGCTGTAAACCGGATGTTTGCATTTCCATCTCATCGGTGGTCAGACTAACTCTGATTTTAAAAACAATACAGGATTGTGAGACTTTCCTGAATTTTTAAAAGCTGTTATTTATATATATATATATATATATATATATATATACCATGCACTTGTTTTTATTGCAGCTATTTTGTTCAACTTTATACAGAAGTATAAAATTCAACAATGCTATCTCATTACAAATAAATAACTCTAAATTTACGAAGAATTTAAACCCTTGTATCCTCCAAATTTTCGTATGACATGCCACTTTAAATGATAGCAAAATTTCAATTCAAGCTCCCATTTAACCTCGAATGCTCTACTAGTTCAAACAATTCACGCCGAAATAATTTTCTCATGATGATTTCGAATCTTGTACCTGCTGGTGGATGGGGGAGGGGTTGAGAAACACAACATACTCCGCCCCTCAATTTGCCATTCATACCTTTCCAGAACAAGACACCTTCGTCCAACCGACAACTCTGCACCAAACTCAATCTATGCGTGAATAAGCCCATTTCATACAAAACTCGGAGAGTGCAAAAGAGGATTGGATTGCAAGTCGCCTGTAATATGTTTTGATGTTCGTATGGGAAATAATCACGAGAGAGTCTAACTCGCTGTATTCCCAAAGTGATGAGATAATAGCATTTATGTGCTGAATATTATGTCGAGTTGGTTGCGTGTTTTGTAGCAATTATGTGATTTTGCTTTTTGGATTCTGTCAGTGAGTGTTCGAAGTTTTGTGCGGATTTTTTGTCATTGGTAAATATTTATGCTTTAAATACCAATGCCTGGTCTACAAACGTCGTCATCTATTTGTAAAAATGTAGTTATTTCTTAGAGTCAAGTAAATTTCAAAACTAATAATTCGTAAAAATGTTAGAGGTCTGCTCTTAAGTTGATGATGAGAATAAGAACTTCAAAAAACATTGGTTGACAATTTTCTTAAACTATCTTTTATTTCCTCATTTTGATTTTGTGTTTTGTGACGGAATAATTTCCTTTCTGCATTTTTTCAGGATGATTCGGTATTTTAGAGGTCCGATGATGAACGTAGAAACTTCAAAACATTAGACGTCTTTTTTCTTAATGCTTTGAAGTCATTTTTTCTATGAGCTTTGTTGTCATTTTTTGTAGAACGGTGTTATTTCACATTTTTTTCTTCCAATTTTGGTTGTATGGTTTTCAGGTATTAGGTTGCACTCAAAAATGTTTTTTTGCATCGAAAATAATGAGAGTTTTTGGCTTTATTTATTGGGTTTTAAGTGTTTTTTTTAAGAGTTACTGAGTATTATAGTACTCGACTGGTAATAAAAGTTTTTTTTAAACAAATTTCTTTTGCTAGAATTTTGACATTAAATGGTTTGACAAAATAAGAAGTAAAAATATAGAAAAAAAAAGATTTTTCTTATATTTCATCTAACAATAGTTTGATATTTTAGAAAGTTATCAACTATTCCTAAAACCAATTATTATTTCGCAATAAATTAAAAACTAAATTAATGAAAAATAAATAGGTACCTGATGATATTTTTTGTTACATAATTATGAATTAATTACTTATTAAAGTATGCGTTTTAAACTCTCTAAATGCACAGGGTGTCCAAAAAGTCCTTAAATTTTTTTAAAAAATTTAGCAAAGCAACAAATTGTCGTGTGAATATGTGGTTTACACCATAATATTTCTCAGGTCACGAATGTTTTGTGTTTATTTATGTCAACTTGTGTAGCATTGCTGGCATTGAAGATCTGAAAATGCTAATTACCCAAGTAGTTAAATAAGTATCTTCGTGCTAAACAGTATAATAAGAAATAACAACGTCACAAAGCACAAATTGCAGATTACTAAAAACACGCTAATTACCCAAGTAATTAAATAAATTCCTTTGTTCTAAAGTGTAAAATAAGAAATAACAAAATCACAATTAAATTACTGAGAGCCCGTGTTTCGGCGTTACAAGGAACGCTTCTTTCAATATGTTATCATGGATGAAAAAACATCCGACAAATACGACTTTATACTACCACGGTTTCATCGATGATTTCGTTCGTCGGATTTCTTTTTATCCATTAGCTCATTTCTTTTGCATTGAAAAAAGCTTGTAGCGTCGAAACACGTGTTTGCAGCAACCTGCAATTTATGCTTTTTAACGTTGTTATTTCTTTTTTACTTCCTTTTACAAAAAAGGAAGTTTTGTATTAGCGAAAAAAATTTTCCTCAAAAATCGGCCTTAATTTCCATTTTGCTCACCCCCGAATGAATGTTGAGTTTTTTTCGACTCGACCACACGTGGATAAGTGCCTAAGAACGCATAAAAACGCGAAATATCCATTTCGACGATTCCCGAGTTAGGTACAACGAGTTTTCTCGTGACGTCTGTATCTACGTATGTATGTATATGCGTATGTGGAGATGTGCGGATGTGCGTTGCGTATGTATGTCGCATAACTCAAGAACCATTTGTCCTAGAAAGTTGAAATGTGGTACGTAGACTCCTAGTAGGGTCTAGTTGTGCACCTTTTTTTTGGTAGCATTCGGGTGTTTCAAAGGGGGTCTTTTGTCCCTTTTTTGGGGGAAATCATTGTTAATTTCGATGTAAACTCAAATGATGTTACAATTTAGCGGACACTTCACGATATATCGTCAGTCTTTTGGTCGCTAAGTTTTGTCGCCGACTTGGCGACAAATTTTGCGTTTTTTTTTTTTAAATCTGGTTTTAATTTGGCCATTGTTGGTGATATTTAGAGAGTTAACTATTGAATCACATTAAAATTACCAATAATGGGAAAACGACATTAAATTGGAGTAAAAGGAAGTCCTGTGAGTCACACATCAGCTCGTTTACCCTAGTATGTTTAACTGTGTCCGCAGTCCATGCTCGCTAGAACATAGGATGAACCTGCTTGCTCTAACCTGCATGGTAGGTTCAAACTGCATTTGAACCTTCCGTTTAGATGTGGTTTGAACAACAAATGGTTCAAACATTAAACTCTAGTAATGAAAGGTTCTAATTTCTGGTTAGTAAAATGACTAAACACCTCGTAACGCGTTTGTTTTTCTTACTGTGATGGTACATCACCAGCTTTAAACAGAATTTAGAAGTTATTTCCCTTTTCTTTCTTTTCTTTATTTTACGATGTCATATAAAGAACGTGAACCTGGGAAGATTTGATTGATTGTCTTGATACGACAATTTTTTGCTCTTCTATAAATTTTTTGACGCGTCAAGGACTTTTTGAAAATCCTGTATATACAGACACAAACATATACGTTACATTTGACATAAAACGAAACAGTTAATAATTTAAAGCTAAAAATTTTTTGTTTAGATATTTGTCTTCCAATGTTCTATACAAGATTTTTTTCGTCTTTATATATATATAGTTTGAAATAGCCTAAATTTTGGTATCTTTTCTTTTAGTTAAAATCATTGAAAGATTAATAGCTAAAGCGTCACCTGTGGCAGGGTTTATGTTTAGCTCATCTTCATTATCCTCAATTTCTTTATCAGAATTTTTTGCGGAACCCAAGCTTTCATGTCTGGGGAAGACCTCATATTCTGAAAGAATAGAAATTGTAAGATATTTAACAGATAATTTAAAAAAAATAAATAATTGTAAAGTTATCGGTTGTCAAAAAAGCAAATAAAATATTATTTCTAAAGGAATTTTATTGTTTCGAACGTTACATATTATGTTGCTTTGTTTCATTCTGCAGGTTTGAGGGAGTTACAAACTATGTGAAATAAATCTTTAATTCTAGTTTTTTTTAAATATTTTTGTTCGACTAATTTAATTTATTTTTCGTCTTATTTTTGATTAAAAATTTTTATGAAGAAGATTTTCTCGTTTGATTACAGAATTAGAAGAACGATCAGAGAAAGAGCAAGTTATTAGGGTGGGATGATTCGTTTTTATATTTCATCTGTTGTGAATCTAATCGCAAAAGTTAAAAGAAAAGTTTTTTGAGTTCATTGTTTTACAATTTAAAATCAAGGGTTACAAAGTCGCTATCTGATCTGACGGTGGAAAAATGAAGTGTTGACATTTCGTCACCGTGTCTTTACAAGCAACGATAAACACTTCAAGTATAAACTTCTTTTCGCGTTTTAACCCAAATTTTCGCATTCTTCTTTCTATTTTTAAGTTTTAAAACTCACCAAGTTCTATTATTTTGTGCAATATTGTGGTAAAAATTAAAATTACAGTTTAAGATCCTTTTTATTCAACAAACTTCAGAGGTGCGTTTTGTAGACTACAAAGGAAAAATTAGGAGTTTTTTTTTTTTGAAATGTGCTTAATGTCTTTCCCTTAACGACTGAATGTAACAAGAATTTGTTACTAACAAGAAATTTGCAGATTTAGAGACTGTTGAAAAAAGAGAATGCTAGGGAATACACTTAATATTGCATGGACGTTAAAAAAAAAGTCTTTGAGAGTAGTTTGCTCCTTAACAAAATATAGGAAGTTTATAAAATATATTAAATTAAATAGGAACTTTTTTTTGCAAAGGTTTCCCCCCCCCCAAAAAAAGATTCTATTTGTTAGTAATGCATGAATTCAATGTCTTCTTTGTAGTAACTAATATTTAGAGGGTTTTCGCAGAAAGATAATAAAGATAATTGAAAAAAAAAGAGCTTTCCCATTTTGACTTTGTTTTGTTTGTCGGAATAATATAAACAATTTGGTTTCAAATATTGACTTGTACTGGGTTCTCTTAAGAATATTCTTCAAGTTTTATACCACGCGGGGAAAAATAATAACAGCAAAAATGTATCTAAATTTTAAATTTTAGTTTTTTAAAAAAAATCTTGGAAGTAGTATGAATGGGATAATAAAAATACATTATTATAAAACTACATTTAGATTTGTTTTTCATCCCAGTATGAAGAAGAAAAAATTGAAAAGCCTATGCATATTTTATCTTATGTATTTTGTTTGCGTTATATGCGTTTTAAACTGTTATGTTAATATAACAAAAAAAATCCAAAGTTTTGGTCTAGCAATAAGCATTTGATAATGAAAATGATGCTTTTAATGCTAAGTTTCTATTTACTTCACGGAAGATGAAGTTGGAGACACGTTGGAGAGTTTGCCTTAAGTTAGGATAATGCTTTCCCGGCTTTCCCTTACCCATACTCCCCTTCATTATTATTTAGCATTTGAAATACGAACTGGCTGTATAAAGAGAAAGATCAATGTCAGATTAGTTGATTTTTTTTCATTTTGCATTGATAAGGAGAAGCAAAGAATTTTGCTGTTTTAATTTACAACACCTGCAATGTTGAAACCACAATATTGAATCGAAAAACAAATCTGATAACTTTAAAAGTTGCGGCATAATATCTAAATTATTCATCGAAAAAGTACAGTCGAACCCTCTTAATGGAATAAGCAATTTGCCAGGAAAAAATATTCTAATAAGCGGAATATTCCATTATCCGGGATAAAAATAACAAACACCAACGGTGTAGTACATGGGAATTTTATTACATTAAGCGGGATATTCTATTATCCGATATTTCATTAAGCGGGCTCGACTGTATTACGTACGCAATAAGAATTATGTACCGCTATAGTATTAATTGTAAAACACCTATATAAAAATTTTAAATCCTTAATGAGAAATTTACTATTTTCTTCGATCTTTGAACTTCGATAAAATCCCCGTAAATAACTTTTGCGGGAGAGAAAAAAAATTAGATTTCTCATCATTAAAAAAAAAATAAATAAAATAAAATAAAATAAAACAAAATAAAAAAACCCTACTACTAAATGATTTTTCTTAAGGAATGGGTTTTGAATTCGAGCTAAATCACTTATAATTCAATTTTCAGTTAACTCAATAGCTAACAACAAAGTCTATCTTAAGCAGAAAATAAAGTCATTGAATTAATGTTTAATTTCACTAGTAGGATTGCAATTGTAAATTTGAAAAATAATGTTTTTCACTTTCTTTTTATCTCTACTTTGTTACACTTCAATAAAAAGTTAGAAATTACTGGTTTGAAAGAAACCTAAATTTCTTATAACCTGGCTGGACTCAAAATTCCCGGAGATTCTAAAAATAAAAGAAAACAAAAACGTTCAAAAACATTCATTTGGGTATTTAAGTCTGCTTACTTAACATGACTTCCTGTCTGCCGATCAAAAAGATAACAAATTAAGAAATACCTGACTATGGTAGATTAAAAATTAACAAATAAACTTGACCATTGTTTAACAAAAAATGAAGGAAATAATAAAAGGTGATTGTCGTGCAGTGTATAACGGCGTTATCTCTATGTATTCACCGTAAAATGATACCCCTATGAAGAGCAATGATTTGCTTTGCTATCATTTTGCTAAATGGATGCCTGCAGTGTTTTACTATTGAAATTCCAATCGGCCGAACGAAAATGAAGGTCGAGGTCATATAAGAGTGAATGGCACTTTACCGGACGAGTTTTTATCACAAAACACCTCATCATTTATGAGGCATTTTTATCCTTTTCGTCCCATTTTGGGACAATAATATTTATTTATCTTGCTCTTCTTTCAAAAGATACTTAGCGCACGTACTCGGCATATCTTCACTAATTGCTAATTAAATATCATTGTAAAATAGATTTTTTTCTGCACTTAAAATGTAAAGTTCATTTATATTTTGAAGAGAAAAATCTACCAACTGGCTATGTTTCGGATCGGTTTGTTGGTATAGCTTGACCACGGAGAAAGGGCGGACGAAATGGAAACGGAAAAAAGCCAATGGGGTTGTTTCCTTCAGTCAAAAGTACTACTTTTAGTCACTGAAATTGATAGAATAAGCAAAAAAAAAAAAAACATGGATCCAGAAAATACTTGCATTTTCCCAACAGTTATTTTTTAATTAATTTTTTAAAATGTCCAATTTTGAAAACAATGCGTGGTCTTTTTGACGACACAAATGATGCACTTTGGAGCCTCTTTCTACCCACGTTTTCACGTTATGATAATCAAGAAACGAAATAAACATTGCCTTCTACGCTTGCTATCAACCATATCGTTGCCAATACACGTGAGTAAAGATGCGAATTAAATATTTTTCTCCGTGAATGGCAACACTGAATGGCATTTCATCATTTGTGATGTCACACGACAGAAACGTAAAAAATGAAAATGCACCGATTTAAGTAATTTTTTATAAATATTAAACTTAAACAATTTATTTAAAAATTGGTCAGTTCCTATGTTTTTAAGCATACTCTTTCAGAAAAAAATACTTTTAAAATTTTGAAAACAACCCCATTTTATTTGTAATAAGTAGTCTCAGCGAGAACGCCCTAGCAGTATAATTTCGATAGATTACGTAATATCACTGATTCTACACACTAAGAAATGAAATGTACCTTTTCCGCTTTCAGTTCACCTGCTATCTCTTCGCATTTCAACTTTATGCTAACAGATGAAGAAAAAAGATGGTCAAGGTCACTCCAGTGTAAAAGCCACTTCTTCATGACACAAAGGTAAGGCAGAGCGAAAAAATTGCGGGAAAAATCTCTATATTCCTTATGTACCACTCTGGCACCTACGGAATTTAGCAATTAAAATTACCTACCAGAGGCGACACATTGATATTGATATATACAACTTTGGCTTACGTTTACAGCATAAAATCCGACTTTCTCGCATGGACTCGAGATCTTTTTGGATTCGTGGTAAAGTACTAGGTTAGCATTACAGAGATACATGGATCAAAACTCAAAAAGACCTTAAACCTGCCATGTACGCATTACACAGCTAACATGCATTTACGTACGCATCAAAACGTTCAATATTTGCGCTGCTACTTTCCTAATGAGTTAACGATTAAATAAGCTTAAAAACGTGCTCGTAGTAAAATAAATAAATAAAAAGCTAAAGTGCATTTAGTTAAGTATCACTCCAATCAAGGGCATCCCGATCAGATGTTATGCGAGGTCACTGTGACCTCCGCAAAGCTTTCTAATTCGGCAAATTTTGAGTCAATTTTAAAATATTGCATCCGTTTATCTTTTTTTTATTAACTCTCTTTTATTAGCTTCACCTATATGTATGTATGTATGTATCTTGTAACGGAATCTTGCAGCTCAAATTTCGCCCACTTCCTGCTATCGGATTCTTTTGAAATTTGGCACGCGACCTCAGACCCGATGACAATGCAATATTATATAATTAAATTAATTAATTAACTCTTTTAATTGTTAGTTTCCTCCAATTTTATTCAATATTTTGGCATAAATCCAACAATGTGAAAAAGGAAAAATTTTAAAAATACATTAAAAAAATGCTCGCAAAAATTAATTAAAAATATCTACAAAAACTTTTAATTTTTCTGCATCAGAAAAAAATTGTTACAATGTTCCAAGGTAATTAGAACATGAAATATAATTGTTTTTAACTAATTTTATGCCAAAATTTAGGCGAGCCTTCAATTGGAAATTCAATGCTGATCAGACCATTGTTGAACAAAACTTTTATTCAAATGCATCGCAAATTTTCAAAGTAATATAAAAAATGATTTCCGCAAACATACATCGATGACTCACAGTAGCTTCCCGTCGGGGTGCCCTTGTCTTAATTTTAAGATATTACCTCGCACTCGTTTTATAAATAATTTCTTCGCCTGAAATTTCTCCAACATAGACTAAAAAACAGAACAATAAAATAATAGTTTAAAAAATTAAAAAAAAAAAAAAAAAAAACACGCTTTCGTAGCAAAATAAACTAAAAAGTGAAAAATAATCTTTGAATGATAGTAGTTGACCAAACACTTAATTTTAATGTAATACGAAAAAGCGTGGGGGGGGGGGGCTTCTTATCAGTTGTCTTGAATTTCTTCCATTTGTTGTCCAAGGAGAAATGTAAATAGACAGCCCCCCACGCTTTTTTGTATTACATTAAAATTAAGTGTTTGGTCAACTACTATCATTCAAAGATTATTTTTCACTTTTTAGTTCATTTTGCTACGAAAGCGTGTTTTTTAAATTTTTTAAACTATTATTTTTCAAATTTCTGTTGTCTGTTATCATTAGATGTATAGACTTTTGCAGTCTTGTATTTTATCATTCGGCAAAAATCGGAGTCCCATTCGGTACATTGAGAAGTTTCCCATACCAAAAGTTTTAAGTTTGAGGCACCCCTGACTCCAATAAATTGAACAACACATTACAAGAAGAACCACATTCTCTTTATTGTGTTCCGAAAGCTAAGGCGAGAGGAAATCCACCTTTCCTTTATATCAATGGAACTATTTATTGCAAAACCCTTATAGCAGAATTAATCACGACCTACAAGAAGCGTCAGAACAATAAAAATCCTCAGCTACCCGAAAACAAAGATGATGAATTTCTGCAGCTTGTAAACCCTTCTCCTTCTAACGACGCGATTAAATGGAGATGAAGGATCACCATTTAATCTTTCTAATTCGGCAAATGTTGTGACAATTTTAAAATATTGCATCCGTTTATCTTTTTTTCAAATTTCTATTATATCTTATCATTAGATGTATATATTTTTGCAGTCTTGCATTTTATCATTCGGCAAAAGTCGGAGTCCCATTCGGTGTATTGAGAATTTGTCCGTCCCAAAGGTTTAAAAAACGTATAAAATAAAGTAATAATATAACGTATAATATAACGTAATAATATAACGTATAAAATAACGTAATAATATAACGTATAAAATAACGTAAAAATATAACGTAATAAATTGAACAACAAATTGCAAGAGAGGCCACATTCTCTTTACTG